>NW_007379515.1:6982-57855 GCF_000475195.1 Diaphorina citri
CCTACACGAAGTATAGCCCTATTAATAACTTGTAACCCTATAAATCAGAACTCACTTCGTTTCTTCATCCAACGAAAGACTAACCTTTCCAGGTTTACAGTCTTTCTTCAAGTTTCGAAGAAAGACTTTTTTGAAAGTTTATGTATTCTCTGCACTTTCGCAGAACATAATAATTTTAGTGGGCTACAACTCTTGTCAGCACTACCGCAACTTTATTCTTCCACTTAACATTCAAAATGCTCTCTCTCTCTCCCTCTCTCATGTTAAATAAAATATTACTTACTTTTATTCTGTTAAACATCAAAATAAGTTGCGTACGAGGTAGAGAAGGGAGGAGACTTTCTAGTTCACAATCAGTACATCCTACTGAGGAGTCTTTTGATCTTGCAATCAGGAAACAAAAGGGAGGGAATGTACACCTACCTATATCTTCTTCTCCCTGTGATTCCTTTGAATATCATAAGTAGGTCATTTGTAGGTCAATGTTAATTAGGTACCTACACGAAGTATAGCCCTATACCTAACTTGTTACATCATTTTCGGAAAATTTTCATCGTTTTTCCTGCTTTTCCTTCCTGTCTTCTTTCCATAGACGGGAAATTCCCTCCCTTTCTCCCAACTCCCTCTCCTTCCCTCTCTCTCTCTCTCTCTCTTTCTGTATCCATGTTGGGTATATCTCATCTCTTCTCAGTATTTTTAGGTAAGATTAATACCTTTTCATAATTTAAAACAAAAACCCCTTTTACTTCTTCCCCGCAACTTTGTACAACTCTTGTCAGCACTACCGCAACTTTATTCTTCCACTTAACATTCAAAATGCTCTCTCTCCCTCTCTCATGTTAAATAAAATATTACTTACTTTTATTCTGTTAAACATCAAAATAAGTTGCGTACGAGGTAGAGTCCTTTCTCCCAACTCCCTCTCCTTCCCTCTCTCTCTCTCTCTCTCTCTCTTTCTGTATCTATGTTGGGTATAGCTCATCTCTTCTCAGTATTTTTAGGTAAGATTAATACTTTTTCATAATTTAAAACAAAAACCCCTTTTACTTCTTCCCCGCAACTGAAAATTTTCGAATATTAGGTACTTTCTCTTTTTAGTAATATCGTGCAGCTTCTCTCTTAATACGTATTAAGAAAGTTAGTTTTTTTATTAAGAAAGTTTACGATGTGGTGTAACTCCTTGTGGTCTGGAGGAATAGGGTACATGTGTCGTGTCATCTCTCTACTAGAGAGTTGCACAATGAACAACGAACACAAATTTGTGCTGCGATTAAATCAAAATCATTTATAACAGTACCTAATAGAAATAGGTAGGTACTAATAGGTAGGTACTGTTACTACCTATACCATTATCTGAGTCTACAGCATTGCAAATTCCAAATCTGTCTGACACTTACATACATACCTAAGTCCCCACTACGTATCCAAGACAACATTTTGCTGAAAACAACGCAGTCCATTTCAAGAGAACAGAACACCCCGATAGACTCATAGGTGCTTTTGATAATTGACAAATAGTTCAATGCTAATCTCCCTAATACTTGTCTAAAGATTGGTAAAGATTGAAATAATTTGAAATATTCACATCTGAAGGCAGTTATCAACCTATCAGAAACGCTCTTGGGAGGATAATATTCTAATGGACGAATATCGGATGAGGATTTTGGCCACCTGTCAAAAGACATCATCGAGGAGTTTGCAGCTTTCATCTTTTGTCAAACAAGATAGATATTATGTTGATCCCTCTCCATATGTATGTCCTGTGTGTTTGTGTCAAAGGGTTGGCAAACTGGATAGTTTTATCTACTGATGATGCTGATGTTTTCAATGCTCCTAATGTGAAAGACAAAATTGGAACTTGTGCTTTGTTAGAAATTGTCAGGTAGGTAAATTATTGAACAATGTTACAGGAGGTTTTCGATTTTTGGAATCATGAAGTAGGTAGGTATTTTTATTTATTTATTTATTTTCTTCCCTATTTTGGAATAAATTAATATTTCATTTTGTTACACTTGTCAGTTGATCAGTAGGTATTTTGTCGGTCAAATTTGATGGCAAAAAATGTGTAATGTTGGAAAAAAAATTGCGCTTTTTGCAAAACTTCTAGCCCGGTCGACACGTAACCTCAGAATCTCACGTAGGACGTGGGCGCGGGAATGAATTATTTAGACTTCCAAGGCGCTGGGCTAAACTCCTCTGAGGAGCAATATCAGAACTCACTTCATTTCTTCATATAACGAAAGACTAACCTGACTAACCTTTCCAGGTCTAGGTACAGTCTTTCTTCAAGTTTCGAAGAAAGACTTTTTTGAAAGTTTATGTATTCTCTGCACTTTCGCAGAACATAATAATTTTAGTAGGTATTGAGCTATTAATAGACCTGAGGGTAGAAAGTTACGAAACATCCGAATAGTATGAGAAAGTACACATATAAGTCTAAAGACCAAGTAAAAGCAGTGCTTTATTTAGAATGTCATCTTAGGAACAAACGTCTCATTCCTCTAACAGTTTTGCTGAAGGTTTAAGGACCCTTTAAAAAAATGGAGGAACTCCTTGAGAATTTCTCTCTCAAAGGCCTTACGAATCTAAGTAAACGATGTGAAAATTGCCCAACTACAAAGGAAACTAGGAAAGAAGGTAGAGACTTAGAGACAAATAGTTCAAAGCTAATCTCCCTAATACTTGTCTAAACATTGGTAAAGATTGAAATAATTTGAAATATTCACATCTGAAGGCAGTTATCAACCTATCATAACACTCTTGGGTGGGAGGTAGAGAAGGGAGGAGACTTTCTAGTTCACAATCAGTACATCCTACAGAGGAGTCTTTTGATCTTGCAATCAGGAAACAAAAGGGAGGGAATGTACACCTACCTATATCTTCTTCTCCCTGTGATTCCTTTGAATATCATAAGTAGGTCATTTGTAGGTCAATGTTAATTAGGTACCTACACGAAGTATAGCCCTATACCTAACTTGTAAACCCTATAAATCAGAACTCACTTCATTTCTTCATCTAACGAAAGACACTAACTTGTAACCCTAATAAATCAGAACTCACTTCGTTTCTTCATCTAACGGAAGACTAACCTTTCCAGGTCTACAGTCTTTCTTCAAGTTTCGAAGAAAGACTTTTTTGAAAGTTTATGTATTCTCTGCACTTTCGCAGAACATAATAATTTTAGTAGGTATTGAGCTATTAATATAGTAGGTATTGAGCTATTAATAAAGGGTATAGAAAGTTACAAAACTTCCTAATAGTATGAGAAAGTACACCTATAAGTCTAAAGGCCAAGTAAAAGCAGTGCTTTATTTAGAATGTCATCTTAGGAACAAACGTCTCATTCCTCTAACAGTTTTGCTGAAGGTTTAAGGACCCCTTGCTACATATAGGTCATATGTGATATATGGTACAGAAAGTTAGGAGAACCAAATTGATTAATGAGAATTCTTCATATAGGTAGCTTAAAATGCCGAAAAAACATGGCATTTCGTGGTAATATAGGCCGGCCGCGCTTCGAGCTTTTGACGTTCGCGCACTTCCCGGCACTCTTGATGTTCTTATGTGTCACAGTCCCATCACGATTATGGCACCTGCACGATTAGGCATTACTTAGAAGTATTTTACATTTCTCATTTATTTTGTTACCATCTTTTGGCCTTATGGTTTTCTGGACAAAATTTGCACCACCACTTTCGTGTTCCTGATAAAAAAAAAGACCTTTAATTTGATATATATAGGTCGATCAGGTTTGGATGAGTCCTTTTATGGGGACAGACAGACAGACGGACATTTATACTGACACAGTGACAGACTGACAGACGACACCGAAGCAAATACAATAGCCCGTCCACTATACCTTTTTTTATTACTATCGAAGAAGAAAAAAAGGAAGGACGGGCTAAAAGAGGGGAGAAAGAATGGCAGAAGAAAAAGCAAGCCATATTAGAATATTTATATTTTCCCGAACGACGTTTCAATTTCCTCCACTTTTCTTCTTGTTGATGTTTTCTAGTTTCTCCTCCTTCTCCGTTTTTCGCTCTCTTTTCCCTCTGTCTTCTGTCTTTCATGCTCCTCTCTCATCTCCTTCTCTTTGTTCCCCCCCCCTATACTACACTCCTTTTCTCCTCCTTATTCTTGCCTTATATCTTTTTTGCTACCTCCCCTTCCCTTCTACCTCTCCCACTCTCCACCTGAAACGCCTCCACTTCCCCCTCTTATCTCTTCCTACTCCCTCTTCCCCTCCTCCTCGTTTTTTCTCTCCCTTCTTCCCCTCATTTGTACAAAGTGGAAATCACTATTCCCGGCACATCAGTACCGCTAATACATTTTCATTTCTCTTGTTGGCTTCTTGTTTCCAATCATACAGCAAATTTCTATTCAAACTGCTTTTCTTTTTCCTTTCTTTCCTGCGCTTTTCCGATATTCCAATTGGAAAATTATGCAAAAAAGAGGGAGAGAGGGAATAATATTTCTCTACTATGATCGAGATACATGTGGCTCGTGAGTGATGAGATTTTTGATCAGGATTTTCAATGACGATACTTTATCTTCCAATGACGTTACTTCAATCCCAAGACTTTTTCATCGAAAATGGTTACTTTTTGCTCAAATTCACAAAGTACCTACTCAAGGTACAAGAATAACGTGATATGAGAAGCATTAGATGTAGTACCTATACAGAGGAAGGTAATGTAGGTATCATACTAAATTTCACAACAGAAAGACATTCAAAAGCAAAACAGAAAGGACGTCATCTCTATTCATTTCATAACGCGCTGTGTGTCTGCAAGTTTCGAAAACTGTAATCTGCTTTGTTTTAAAAACCGTATAAATGATGTCTTCCCATCTCCTGAAAACAAAACAAGCATAACTCAACACGATGGCAGCATAAAAAGCAAACATCAGCTTCCCGTGACATCTCAAATGAGGAGAATTATTTATTAATTTTTCAGAAAATATATTATGAAAACCCCTCCTCTTTCCGAGCGCTCTTGCCGCAACACTCCGTAAGGTTTTTGTTGACAGGTTTGTATCGTTTAGGAGGGTAAACTTGGGTTAGGACTTTTAGGAGTCTTCGAGAGGGATACAAGGGAAACCTGAAAAGATGAGTGAACCCCGAACAAATGAGGATGTGTCGTATGCTCGTATGTCAATTATGTCATTGGCAATGACGACCGGCATCTGGAAGCTTGATCAGATGCGACAGATTCTCACAGTTTCAAATGCCAAATACAGCCGATTGGTTGTACTTGGTTGACCTGGTTCTCACTTCTGACCATTTCTCTGCCTTGAAAACATCCAAACAACATCAACATGTACATATTCTGCATGTTGTCTCTGATAAAAAGAAAAACAATATTCAACCTAATGCTTTTCTGAGGGATGACAGCATCCCGTCCTCCTCTCCAACTGTTTCAACATTAAGGTACACAACCCAGTTTTTCTCTTCAACCTCTCATTTTTCTCTACATCCCTTCGTTTTACATCCTCCCTCTTGTACGCTCTCGCTTGGAGTAGAAAATCCTCTTATCACTACTTGAAACCTTCCCCCTCATCCCTTCAGTCAAGAGGAATTCCTCACCCCCCTACAACTCTTGTCAGCACTACCGCAACTTTATTCTTCCACTTAACATTCAAAATGCTCTCTCTCCCTCTCTCATGTTAAATAAAATATTACTTACTTTTATTCTGTTAAACATCAAAATAAGTTGCGTACGAGGTAGAGAAGGGAGGAGACTTTCTAGTTCACAATCAGTATACATCCTACTGAGGAGTCTTTTGATCTTGCAATCAGGAAACAAAAGGGAGGGAATGTACACCTACCTATATCTTCTTCTCCCTGTGATTCCTTTGAATATCATAAGTAGGTCATTTGTAGGTCAATGTTAATTAGGTACCTACACGAAGTATAGCCCTATACCTAACTTGTAAACCCTATAAATCAGAACTCACTTCATTTCTTCATCTAACGAAAGACTAACCTGACTAACCTTTCCAGGTCTACAGTCTTTCTTCAAGTTTCGAAGAAAGACTTTTTTGAAAGTTTATGTATTCTCTGCACTTTCGCAGAACATAATAATTTTAGTAGGTATTGAGCTATTAATAGACCTGAGGGTAGAAAGTTACGAAACATCCGAATAGTATGAGAAAGTACATCTATAAGTCTAAAGACCAAGTAAAAGCAGTGCTTTATTTAGAATGTCATCTTAGGAACAAACGTCCCATTCCTCTAACAGTTTTGCTGAAGGTTGGACCCTTTAAAAATTGAGGAACTCCTTGAGAATTTCTCTCTCAAAGGCCTTATGAATCTAAGTAAACGATTTGAAAATTACCCAACTACAAAGGAAACTAGGAAAGAAGGTAGAGACAAATTTAATAGTTCAAAGCTAATCTCCCTAATACTTGTCTAAGCGTTGGTAAAGATTGAAATAATTTGAAATATTCACATCTGAAGGTAGTTATCAACCTATCATAAACGCTCTTGGGAGGATAATATTCTAATGGACGAATATCTGATGAGGATTATGGCCACCTGTCAAAAGACATCATCGAGGAGTTTGCAGCTTTCATCTTTTGTCAAACAAGATAGATATTATGTTGATCCCTCTCCCATAATATGTATGTCCTGTGTGTCAAAGGGTTGGTAAACTGTGGATAGTTTTCTGTATATACTGATGATGCTGATGTTTTCAATACTCCTAATGTGAAAGGCGAAATTGGAACCCGCGCTTAAGTAGAAATTGTTGGGTAAATTATTATTGATCAATGTTACAGGAGGTTTCTTTCTTCCCAATTTTGGAATCAATTAATATTTCATTTTCTTACACTTGTCAGTTGATCAGTATTTTGTCGTTCAAATTTGCTGGCAAAAATGTGAAGAAAAAATAAAATGGCTCTTTTTTGCAAAATTTGTAGCCCGGTCGACACGTAGCTAACCTCAGAATCTCACGTAGGACGTGGGCGCGGGAATGAATTATTTAGACTTCCAAGGCGCTGGGCTAAACTCCTCTGAGGAGCAATTATCAAAATCATTTATAACAGTACCTAATAGAAATAGGTAGGTACCTAATAGGTACTGTTACTACCTATACCAATATCTGAGTCTACAGCATTGCAAATTCCAAATCTGTCTGACACTTACATACCTAAGTCCCCACTACCTATCCAAGACAACATTTTGCTGAAAACAACGCAGTCCATTTCAAGAGAACAGAACACCCCGATAGACTCATAGGTGCTTTTGATAATTATGTGCTTAAATTTCAAGCTGACTTGTATAAATGGGAGTCAATTATTATTATTACCTCCGAATATATCATGGTTTCCTTTGTCAAGCTTTAGTTCTTAGCCTTCAATTAATCATAATGGTTTCTGTGGAAATCTGAAGAGATTATTGCTAATCCAGAATATTTATGTCACATAGCTCGCTTCCTCAAATGTGAAGAGAATGGGGTTACAAAGGGAATGTGAGGAGACGGAATCACTTTGGGGGAAAAGTTGGCTTGATTAGCTGGAAAAAGAAGAAGAAAGACTTCCAAGAATACGTTGTTGTACGGGATGTATGTGACAAATTATCCGGGCTTCACTTGTAGCTTTTGTAACAATATCCTTTTATGGGATTTACCCAGAACAGGACTCCTCTTACTATCAATAATTTTTCTTATAAGATGCATTGGGACAGTTCCTAGTTTGGATAATTCCTCATGATGTTATGGTAGGTTGAGAACCACTGCTATCATAATATCAAGCCCTCGTATCATGGGTATTGGGTACCCCAGTGGAAACAACGTTACACAAAACAATACAGCAATACACAAAATTGCCATTATTATTCCGACATGGATGGAATAGGAAACGAAACGAACGGAGAAATACTGTGAAAGAGATAGGAAATGGAGAAGGGAGGGAGAAAAATAGGATGGTGAGAGGAGGGAAGAAAAAAAGAGGAGAAAGAATGGCCGTCCTTGTACAATGTAGGTGTATACCCCTTACCTTCTCCTCTGACTGGTCTTTAAGATATTTTACACCCCGACAATTCCATAGACACACTCCAAGCAATAAATTTCCAATGGGAAGGAAGTATTGGAAAGTTTAATTAAAACTCCAGGATCTGACAGCCCCCCAGTTCGTGTCCTAGTACAATGTAGGTGTATACCCCTTACCTTCTCCTCTGACTGGTCTTTAAGATATTTTACACCCCGACAATTCCACAGACACACTCCAAGCAATAAATTTCCAATGGGAAGAAAGTATTGGAAAGTTTAATTAAAACTCCAGGATCTGACAGCCCCCCACTTCGGCTGAGGGGTTCTTTATTAGGCCACCAGGTGCTGTAGGCCGAGTGGTTTGCTCTTTATGAGGATCCTTATAGGCGCTCTCACACCGCAGAACTTCATACTTTATGTGGTGGAGAATTTATCTCTCTGGTTGTGTAGAAAGAGGAGCAATAAATTACTCGAAACAGACATCCCGAGTATTCCAGAGCTCGGCACTGATATATTTTACATCCGAGGGAAATATTTAAATGTGTTAGCATGAGGTGTACCTAGCTGCTGTAATGTAACTCTGTGCTTACTACGTGCACAGCAAAGAATGATATTGTTCGTGGGTAACTCGGCTTTTTAGTCCGTCCTTCCTTTATTATTACAATAGTAATAAAAAGGTATAAGGGACGGACTATTGTATTCGCTTCGGTGTCTGTCACTCGCTCGCTCGGTAAATTGCACTTTAAACCTAATTTAGGGTAGAGTCTTGCTCAGAATCAAACGGGTGGAAGCTACATGAGCTGCATCTCCAATAAGCATACGAATTTAGGGTAGAGTCTTGCTCAGAATCAAACGGGTGGAAGCTACATGAGCTGCATCTCCAATAAGCATACCTCATACACCGCTTCCTATTGCAAAGAAATCCCACCTATAAAGTATTTTTCATCTCGCTCAATACCTTATACTCCTCTCCTCAATAAGACCAATAGACCTCCAATCCTGAATACCTTGTACCTCATTACACCTTTCCCCCTCTCTCCTTGTCCTAGTAGGTACAATGTAGGTGTATACCCCTTACCTTCTCCTCTGCCTGGTCTTTAAGATATTTTACACCCCGACAATTCCACAGACACACTCCAAGCAATAAATTTCCAATGGGAAGGAAGTATTGGAAAGTTTAATTAAAACTCCAGGATCTGACAGCCCCCCAGTTCGTGTACTCCTCTCCTCAATAAGACCAATAGACCTCCAATCCTGAATACCTTGTACCTCAACACACCTTTCCCCCTCTCTCCTTATCCTTGTACAATGTAGGTGTATACGCCTTACCTTCTCCTCTGACTGGTCTTTAAGATATTTTACACCCCGACAATTCCACAGACACACTCCAAGCAATAAATTTCCAATGGGACAATATAAGGTTTAAGTCACCCATCCATTTATAGGCCTTGCTCGGCGTAGCTTAACATAGGTGACGCTAAAACCGGTCTTAAAATAACGACTGAAAGTGTTATCTAAAACTTTCTCGCTTTGAGTTCATAGGTCGTCGCGACAAATTTCATAAGATCAGAGCTCATTTGTGTGAGAAAATGTGATGGGAAGAAAGTATTGGAAAGTTTAATTAAAACTCCAGGATCTGACAGCCCCCCAGTTCGGCTGAGGGGTTCTTTATTAGGCCACCAGGTGCTGTAGGCCGAGTGGTTTGTTCTTTATGAGGATCCTTATAGGCGCTCTCACACCGCAGAACTTCATACTTTATGTGGTGGAGAATTTATCTCTCTGGTTGTGTAGAAACTAGAAAACTCGAGTTTATCAGGTGTGCAGGAAACTTTCCTGTAGAAGAAAGAAACGATGGAAAAGGTACAAGTTTAATCAGATTCGAAAAAAAGGATTGTTTGAATACAAACAAATACCACTTAACTCGTAAATCAGAGTGATTCTGTGTTGCAATTTGCCCTAATCTTAATTCCATTTTCTTCTTCTTCATGATGAGCTTTGCAGGTACATATGTGATTAATGAAATAATGAAGTTACTTATAAGTACCTACTTATGTGCTTCACTTCAGGACATCCTAGACAACTACTCATGATATTCTGGGTTCAACAGATTCAACTGGACGTTTGGAAACCCCGTAGGAGAGCCTTTTCCGGGTTAATTCTACAGTTCACTGAACCACAAGTATAGGTCACATATAGGTACATAATACATACACAGATGATCGTTAGGATTTAAGTACAGCTAAGCAGTAAAGCTCAGATAGCTGCGAAGTGAAGTGTAGATATGTGTTTCACTTCAGGACATCCTAAACAACTTTTCATGATATTCTGGGTTCAACTGGACCTTTGGAAACCCCGTAGGAGAGCCTTTTCCGGGTTAATTCTACAGTTCACTGAACCACAAGTAAGTATACATAGGTTACATAGGTACATAATACATACACAGATGATCGTTAGGATTTAAGTACAGCTAAGCAGTAAAGCTCAGATAGCTGCGAAGTGAAGTGTAGAGAACTGAGGAGCATCAATCAAAACGTTAACAGGGATAGTTGGGATGCTACGCCACCTGAGCTTAGGAATTAATTTAGCAGCAGCGTTCCGCACCGCCAAGTCAAGTTTAACTGGAGAGGAATGATGAGGCATTTTAAGATTGATTAGGACTTGCCTTACAATGATTGTTTTGAAGAAAATTTTGTCGAAAAACTCCTTAGCTGAAAGAGATCATGTGACCCCGAAAGCCCGAAACCCATATGCCTAGGCCTACACATCAGTTGCTCACTTTTGGGATTATAAACTTACCAATCTAGATTTGCCACTGAACAACATAATTATAATAATAGTGGATGGATAGAGAGAAGTGGAGAGATGTACGGTATTTTGTCGAAAAACTCCTAGCTAAAAGAGATCATGTGACCCCCAAACCCATATGCCTAGGCCTACACTATCAGTTGCTCACTTTTGAGATTATAAACTTACCAATCTAGATTTGCCACTGAACAACATAATTATAATAATAGTGGATGGATAGAGAGAAGTGGAGAGATGTACGGATAAATAAACTAATAACAGAGGGATGCTATGGATACAGAAAGTGGGAGGAAGAGAGCAGAAAACGAAGGACAAGTGGGAGCGAAGGAGTGAGATAGAGTGAAGAGGGAGTCATCAACAAAAGGAACAACGGCATTTGCATTCAAATGAATAACTTTGTATTAGAAAAAGAAAAGAATAAACTAATAACAGAGGTATGCTATGGATACAGAAAGTGGGAGGAAGAGAGCAGAAAAGGAAGGACAAGTGGGAGCGAAAGAGTGAGATAGAGTGAAGAGGGAGTCATCAACAAAAGGAACAACGGCATTTGCATTCAAATGAATAACTTTGTATTAGAAAAAGAAAAAAAAAATACACAGAACTTTGGAGCGTCAAACTTTCTACCAGAGAGCATGCCTGTCATCAATGTAAATGAAAGTTCACAGAAAGCTCCAATTAATTCAATCTGTGACAGCTTAAAGTTTCTTTGTGACACACGAAAATGTCAGGGTACAAGATAAAAGTTTCGTTGTATAACGACCGAAATATTTTCGGGCTAAGTATTACACTTTCGGGGGTAAGGTGGGTAGGTATATAATACTTTTCATTTTCGACTTTTTAGAGGGTAGGTAGGTATTTTTCATGTTTGTTTTATGCGATGTCGTTTGTTGCTTTCCGAGTTTTCAGTATTTTAATACTCATACATTTAGGTGTATCTGTATCTACAGGGTGTTACGAGAAGCCATTTCATCCCATGTATTTATTTATTAAGTAGAACTTATCCTATTTTTTAATGAAGTTAGAACGTCTCCTTTTTAGTCCGTCCTTCCTTTATTATTACTAATAATAAAAGGTATAGTGGACGGACTATTGTATTCGCTTCGGTGTCGGTCTCAAAAGGTAC
The DNA here is from genome assembly GCF_000475195.1 of Diaphorina citri. Classification (NCBI taxonomy): domain Eukaryota; kingdom Metazoa; phylum Arthropoda; class Insecta; order Hemiptera; family Psyllidae; genus Diaphorina; species Diaphorina citri. Next base: position 18,899 of record NW_007379515.1, read on the forward strand.
AAGTTTAATCAGACTCGAAAAAAAAGGACTGCTTGAATACAAACAAATACCACTTAACTCGTAAATCAGAGTGATCCTGTGTTGCAATTTGCCCTAAGCTTAATTCCACTTTCTTCTTCTTCTTCTTCATGATAAGCTTTGTAGGTACATATGTGATTAATGAAATAATGAAGTTATAAGTAGATACTTATGTGTTTCACTTCAGGACTTCATGATAAGCTTTGTAGGTACATATGTGATTAATGAAATAATGAAGTTATAAGTAGATACTTATGTGTTTCTACCTGTTCTGTTTCAGGGAAGACCATCATTGAGCGTGTGGAGGATTTTTCTTCAATAAACAAGATTGAGGATACTATTGCGGCAGCAGGGTTGAGATAAAAGCTCACCAACGATATACTAGTATTTCAGTCAACTGTAGAAATTGCTCAAATAAGGAAATTACGAAGAGATCTTACGGATACCCCAAAAACCTGACTGGCCCGAGAATCAAAATTGGACCAACAGTTCAGAATCTATTTCAGATGGATTTGTTCAACATGGTTTGTTCGGAGAGTATACCTACTTAGATGGGATAGAATAGAACAACTGCCAACAAAAACGTTACCTGAAAAGACTAGTGACGGTATGGAAAGGAATAAAACCTATGGAAAGACTTGTGCTCAATATGAATGGATATGGGGAGGATTTTCCTTCAAAAAAACAAGATTGAGGATACTCTGGCGACAGTTTTGTGACAAAAGCTCATCCTAGTATTTCAATCAACTGTACAAAGGGCTCTTACGGATACTCCAAAAACCTGATTAGTACAAGAATCACTATCAGACCAGCATCAATAGTTCAGAATCTGCCCATTTAAGACGGTACAATGACCTACATGGGCTGTCCGGGATACTTAGATGGGATAGAATAGAACAACTGCCAACAAAAATGTTACCTGAAAAGACTAGTGACGGTATGGAAAGGAATAAAACCTATGGAAAGACTTGTGCTCACAATATGAATGGATATTAAATAGCACTGGAAATGGAAAAACGAAATAGAATTGAAGAAACCTAGCAGGATTGATTACAGAGGAAGGGGTCTCAATTCCTCATTATACTATAATATCCCTTCTCTCTCTCTCTCTCTCTCTCTCTCTCTCTATACACAATGTACCTATATCATTATGTATATCCTTGTTTGTCCCATATAACGAGATATAGGATAAGAGATAAAACCCTCTTTATCAGGGAGAGTGGTGTTACATAGTCATATCTACTTACCTACATTGTATATACTTAGGTACATACTTACATACATACCTGCGGATTAGATTGATAAGAGCAGGTTAGGGTAATACATATGTAGGTATTATACGTAGGTACTGTTACATACATAGGTTTACCTAAGAATTTTCAATATCCCTTATGTATACATATAAATATGTATATGAAGAGGGCGATAGAGAGTCTTATTTATTTACCTATCTATTAAAAGTACATATGTAGGATTGTAGGTACCTACATAAATGTACAGATTGAATAGGTAGGTATCTATTTCCATCAGGGAGAGAATTATACCTAGGTAGGTATATCGGGAAAATAGGTATGTATATGATATAGGTAGGATATAAATATGTATATGAAGAGGGCGATAGAGAGTCTTATTTATTTACCTATCTATTAAAAGTACATATGTAGGTACCTACATAAATGTACACATTGAATAGGTAGGTATCTATTTCCATCAGGGAGAAAATTATACCTAGGTAGGTATATCGGGAAAGGAGGGAGAGAAGATAGCTCCGATAAATCTATACAAGGGTTAACCACTTCATTGGATTGAAATAATTGGACTTGGAATAATTGAAACACGGGGTCACATGATTGCCATCTAGCTTTTCCTAGGTAACTATAGGTCCTAACCTAAAATAGACCGCAGGCAGGACCTTGAAACATAGAACTATAAAAGTCATATAATATGATGTATATGTATACTCGCATGTGTGTTGATTGTATAGGTACAGAAAGTTAGGAGAACCAAATTATGAGAATTCTTCCTGTAGGTAAATTGTCGAAAAACTATGAAACTCTAATATAGGCCTGCCCGGCCCGTGCAGCCGGGCGTGTCACAGTCCCATCACGATTATGGCACCTGCACGATTAGGCATTACTTAGAAGTATTTTACATTTCTCATTTATTTTGTTACCATCAATTCAATACCTATTCTCATAACCCAGTACTATTGAATCTCTCTTAGCCCAATTATAAGAAGACCTAAAGAACAAAAGTATAACAAGACGAAAAAAAAAGAGAACTGAAGAAAGGAACCAGGCCTTTGGTCAAATCTAAAGCCAATTTGAACCCTTCCCTCCTCAGAAAGAGACAAAAAAATCCCCAACATTTTCCCGCCCATCACGATTATGGCACCTGCACAATAAGGCATTACTTAGAAGTATTTTACATTTCTCATTTATTTTGTTACTATCAATTCAATACCTATTCCCATAACCGAGTACTATTGAATCTGTCTTAGCCCAATTATAAGAAGACCTGAAGAACAAAAGTATAAAAAGACGAAAAAAAGAGAACTGAAAAAAGGAACCAGGCCTTTGGTCAAATCTAAAGCCAATTTGAACCCTTCCCTCCTCAGAAAGAGACAAAAAAATCCCCAACATTTTCCCGCTTACTACATATAGGATAGGTCATATATGATGTATGTGATTAGGTTCCTATTAGGTCCTAACGAGAATTCTTTATGTACCTAGGTAGGTGGGTAGGTCAAATCTAAAGCCAATTTGAACCCTTCCCTCCTCAGAAAGAGACAAAAAAATCCCCAACATTTTCCCGTGTTTGAGCTTTTTGTTTCGTAACATAAAGCTTTATGCCCCCTAAAAAAACAAGAGGGGACTTCTGGAAGAAAGGGGAAAGAAGCCTTCTACGGGTGAAGAGAGATTAAGTTGATTATTTTATTATTTCGACCTCCGGATTACCAGGGAAGGGACCATTAAACCACCGAGACAGGATAGGTATCTGTGTGATGTTTTTGTCACTCTGTGTAGGATCCATGTGCACTATATACATATTATTTCACATGGTTACCTTCTGTATTCAACTACTTCAAATCCCAGTGTCCTCAATTCCTCATTATACTATAATATCCCTTCTCTCTCTCTCTCTCCCTCTCTCTATCTATACACAATGTACCTATCATTATGTATATCCTTGTTTGTCCCATATAACGAGATATAGGATAAGGATAAGAGATAAAACCCTCTTTATCAGGGAGAGTGGTGTTACATAGTCATATATCTACTTACCTACATTGTATATACTTAGGTACATACTTACATACATACCTACCGATTAGATTGATAAGAGCAGGTTAGGGTAATACATATGTAGGTATTATACGTAGGTACTGTTACATACATAGGTTTACCTAAGAATTTCCTCAATTCCTCATTATACTATAATATCCCTTCTCTCTCTCTCTCTCTATCTATACACAATGTACCTATCATTATGTATATCCTTGTTTGTCCCATATAACGAGATATATAGGATAAGAGATAAAACCCTCTATCAGGGAGAGTGGTGTTACATAGTCATATCTACTTACCTACATTGTATATACTTAGGTACATACCTACGGATTAGATTGATAAGAGCAGGTTAGGGTAATACATATGTAGGTATTATACGTAGGTACTGTTACATACATAGGTTTACCTAAGAATAATCAGGATGTGTCATATGCTCGTATGTCAATTATGTCATTGGCAATGACGACCGTCATCTGGAAGCTTGATCAGATGCGACAGATTCTCACAGTTTCAAATGCCAAATACAGCCGATTGGTTGTACTTGGTTGACCGGGTTCTGTAGGTACAACATGTACATATAAATATGTACCTATATGAAGAGGGCGATAGAGAGTCTTATTTATTTACCTATCTATTAAAAGTACATATGTAGGTACTAGGTACCTACATAAATGTACAGATTGAATAGGTAGGTATCTATTTCCATCAGGGAGAGAATTATACCTAGGTAGGTATATCGGGAAAGGAGGGAGAGAAGATAGCTCCGATAAATCTATACATGGGTTAACCACATCATTGGATTGAAATAAATTGGACTTGGAATAATTGAAACACGGGGTCACATGATTGCTATCTAGCTATTCCTAGGTAACTAGGTCCTAACCTAAAATAGACCGCAGGCAGGACCTTGAAACATAGAGAAACTTTACATGCAAAATATTTACGAAATCTCAATGTTGAAATGTTAGAATAGAATATACTTCATTTATAATCTACTAGGATCTAGGATGAGACACTGCAATCTAAGTAACCTGGGTACCCGGGTCTTATCCGAATATTTCGGGTACCTACTAAACGCTAAAAGGGTACAATATATATTTAGCCCTAGACTAAACCATACTCGATTAAATATTGATTGGCTGGATTTGAACACGTTAGTTATAGCTGGAGCTGTAGAGTCCACAATCTGCAGAGAAGGGTGTCTCCCGCGGCTGTTCTACTACCCAACACTTCTTTTGGGCTTCATGATAAAGTAAGTCGATAGAGAAGACTGTAGCGCTTGATAAAATGAGAAAAATCTTCACCACAGAATCATTTGATTTTCTGCAAATAATCAAAACCCATCTTCTCGCATTCTTCTTTCGATGTTTCGTCCTTTTCGCTTCTTCCTTCATCTTCATCCGTTCTCCTTATCGTTTCTTCCTTCTTCGTACTTCCGGGTGGTTTCTCACCCATGATAAGTGGAGCGATGTCTCTCAATGGCATGACGAAGATGAGGGTAAAGAATACAGAAGAAGCGAAGATAACACCCATCTCGTTGAGATCAATCAGCTGAAAAATGGAATGAAATTAAGGTTAATATTAGAATTCCTATTTTCCCTTATCCTTCCTGTTTTATGGAACCTATCACCTAAAAGCTAGGGATTAGACAGATTTCGCAACGCATTTTTTTTGGGGATCGGGACGATGCTCGACGAGTTTTGGTTTCTGCGCATGACACACGTTTTGGGGAAAATTAAGGTTAATATTAGAATCCCTATTTTCCCTTATCCTTCCTGTTTTAAAGAACCTATCACCTAAAAGCTAGTGAAAAAGGAAGGAACCTTGTTTTTAAAAACCCTACTGACAACTAACCTTATCCTTGAAGCGGAAATACAAGGCATTCAAATTGTATGACCGCCTGGTAATTATTCAAAGTATGCAATGTGCAAAGCTAAATTCATAAACTCAGAAATTAAGGTTAATTAGAATCTCTATTTTCCCTTATCCTTCCTGTTTTATGGAACCTATCACCTAAAAGCTAGGGGAAAAGGAAGGAACCTTGTTTTTAAAACCCTACTGACAACTGACCTTATCCCTGAAGCGGAAATACAAGGCATTCAAATTGTATGACCGCCTGGTAATTATTCAAAGTATGCAATGTGCAAAGCTAAATTCATAAACTCAGACATATCGTTTTTTTCGTATTACGATGATGAAATTTCCATGTTAGAAACGCGCGTAAATTTAAATTCTTTTTGAATAGATCACAGTTATTTTACATTTTTGAAGGGGAAATTAATTTTGACTGAAATTTTTAGATGTAGGTAGGTATCTTAATTAATTCAGAAATTAATTAAAAACAAAAACATAGCAAAAAACTCATTTTTTATGTAATAATTAATTATTATTTTTTTCTTTTCTTCGTTATCTGTTATGTCCTTTTTTTACCTATCGTTTCATTTGTACAAAAAAGAACGTAACAGATAACGAACACGGTGGAATAATTAAATTGAGAAAACAAATAAATAATTTTAAAAAATCATTGTTTCCTGTTTTTAATTAATTAATTCAAAAACTGATTTGAATAATATGTTATTTAGGACAAGACAAAACATTGAACAAATTAAAGGTATGATTACTAGAGCGTCCGCTAGGTTCGCTTCGGTTTTCGGTTTCGGTTTTCGTTCGGTTTTCGATCCCGTGCTAAATCTAAAAACATGATGTAAACAAGATGGCGCCAACATGGGTTGCGTTATGGGGATCAGGATTCGATGCGAAATCTCCCTAATAAAAACAAAAACATAGCAAAAAACTCATTTTTTATGTAATAATTAATTATTAATTTTTTCTTTTCTTCGTTATCTGTCATGTCCTTTTTTTACCTATCGTTTTATTTGTACAAAAAAGAACGTAACAGATAACGAACACGGTGGAATAATTAAATTGAGAAAACAAGTATAACTTACCGGGAGGCTTCAAGTACCATATATTTTGTTTTTGTCACAACATGCAAGAAATAATAGCTTCGAAAAATCCTTTTTTGAAAGAGGAAGATAGAGAAACAAATGGCATCCCAAAATAGGTCAATGTTGTTTGCGTCGATTTGACATTCCACTGTAAAAACCCTACTGACAACTAACCTTATCCTTGAAGCGAAAATACAAGGCATTCAAATTGTATGACCGCCTGGTAATTATTCAAAGTATGCAATGTGCAAAGCTAAATTCATAAACTCAGACATATCCTACCAAGAGTGCCAAGTTTATCTCCCCTACAATACGGAGACGGACACATTTCTGCCGGCTCCTAGTACCTAGTAAGTACCTACTTCTTACCTAGCTTCAATTTTTCCCCCATTGTTAAATTTTTGGCGTAATAAATATGAAGGTAATGACTTGTTTCTTTCTTAGATATGACTGTATCTTGAGCTCTTACCATTGAGAGTTTAGAGCGGAAGGGAAAATTGTTGTCTACTGAGGCCATGAAGACCACCATAGTCATCACCGAGGTCAAATAGATGGCATAGGACAACTTGCTGAATATCACAAAGTATCGCCAACTGAGCAACCGGTTCAAGGTGGCTAGATGGGAAACAAAAGAAAATGCAGATCAGAGGAAATAGTTGGTTCGGCGGACAAAACTGTTTACTCCACGAGCAGAAATATTGACGAACGGTCCCATCCAGTCCCGACTTACTGTCTTGCCCCTGTGTCCCTTTCCAACTTACCCGCTTGTCCCGTGTCCAATACCATCCCAACTTATTTCATCCTTGTCCCGTATCTCCTGCCCCAACTTACCCGTTTGTCCCGTGTTACATTCCATCCCGACTTATCTCCTTGTCCAGTATCTCCTGTCCCAACTTACCCGTTAGTCCCGTGTTACATTCCATCCCAACTTACCTCCTTGTCCTCTGTCTCCTGTCCCAACTTACCCGCTTTTCCCGTGTTACATTCCATCCCAACTTACCCGCTTGTCTCGTGTGACACATATAGATGAGATACCCCAGGGCCCAGGGCAGAACTCCCCAGTCCTAACTTACTTCCTTGTCACGTGTCTAATTCCATCCCAACTTACCCGCTTGTCCCGTGTGACACATATAGATGAGATACCCCAAGGCAGAACTCCCCCGTCCCAACTTACTCCCTTGTCACGTGTCTAATTCCATCCCAACTTACCCGCTTGTCCCGTGTGACACATATAGATGAGATACCCCGGGGCAGAACTCCCCCATCCTAACTTACTCCCTTGTTACGTGTCTAATTCCATCCCAACTTATCCGCTTGTCCGGTGTGATACATATAGATGAGATACCCCGGGGCAGAACTCCCCCGTCCTAACTTACTCCCTTGTTACGTGTCTAATTCCATTCCAACTTACCCGCTTGTCCCGTGTGACACATATAGATGACATAGCCCAGAGCAGAACTCCACAGCAATGGCCTGACCATGGAGTATTCTTGTAAACGTATCTTTTGCAAATCGCTTGACTCCTCTCGATGGAAAGAAGTAGCATGATTCAGTTTATAAATAGCAGAAGAAACGATCCAAACGTACTTGATATATCTGGACAGGTACATCTTCGTGAAATTGAGTTTTCCGTGTGTTGCCAATTTTCGGGTGCCATAGTATGATGTCAGACATGCTGATAAGAAGACAAAGGGAGAGGTAAGGCTGATTATAGGCACGAGGCAAAAGTAGGAAGATGGACGGGAACAATTCGGCTAGGAAAGGGTAGAATAGGGAGAGAGGCATAAGAAAGGGCAAAATTGGAAGGGAAGGAGGTATAGAAAGAGGAAGAGAAGAAAGAAAACCAGGGGAAACTTGAAAGGTAGGTTGGATGTTATAATGGTCAAAAAAGAGGCTTACTGGGATGGAAGGGTGAAGAGGACAAGTAGGAGGTAAGGCTGATTATAGGCACGAGGCAAAAGTAGGAAGATGGACGGGGTCGATTCGGCTAGGAAAGGGTAGAATAGGGAGAGAGGCATAAGAAAGGGCAAAATTGGAAGGGAAAAGGGAAGGAGGTATAAAAAGAGGAAAGAGAGGTAAGGCTGATTATAGGCACGAGGCAAAAGTAGAAAGATGGACGGGAACAATTCGGCTAGGAAAGGGTAGAATAGGGAGAGAGGCATAAGAAAGGGCAAAATTGGAAGGGAAAAGGGAAGGAGGTATAAAAAGAGGAAGAGAAGAAAGAAAACCAGGGGAAACTTGAAAGGTAGGTTGGATGTTATAATGGTCAAAAAAGAGGCTTACTGGGATGGAGAAATTGGAAGGGAAGGAGGTGTAGAAAGAGGAAGAGAAGAAAGAAAACCAGGGGAAACTTGAAAGGTAGATTGGATGTTATAATGGTCAAAAAAGAGGCTTACTGGGATGGATACAATAGAGAGAGGGAGAGACGGAGGGACATTGAAAGGGGTGGAAATAGAGGTCAAGGGAAAAGTGGTTGGAAGGGAACTATAAAGAAAAGGTGAATGAGGATAATGGAAAAAGAGGACTAATTGTGGAAGGAAGAAATTAAGGAGGGAGTGTTTAAAATGGTCCTGAACCTCGTCACTAATGTTACCAACAATAGGTTTTGGACCTCTCTCTCCCTCCTATGCTGGTAAATGTCCGTCCACTCCTCTTTCTTTCCTTTTCTGTTTTTTTCCCTCCCTTTCTCTCTCCCCCCTTTCTTTTTCTCCTTTTCTCTTCCAGAAACAAAGGAGGGAACTGTGAGAATTTGCTTTGTGTTTTTGTGTTTGTTTCTCTCTCCCTCCTATGCTGGTAAATGTCCGGCCACTCCTTTTTCTTTCCTTTTCTGTTTTTCTCCCTCCCTTTCTCTCTCTCTCCCCCTTCCTTTTTAGTCCGTCCTTCCTTTATTATTACAATAGTAATAAAAAGGTATAAGGGACGGACTATTGTATTCGCTTTTGGAGCTCACTCTCTCCCTCCTATGCTGGTAAATGTCCGGCCACTCCTCTTTCTTTCCTTTTCTGTTTTTCTCCCTCCCTTTCTCTCTCTCCCCCCTTTCTTTTTCTCCTTTTCTCTTCCAGAAACAAAGGAGGGAACTGTGAGAATTTGCTTTGTGTTTTTGTGTTTGTTTCCTTTTCTCTTCCAGAAACAAAGGAAGGAACTGTGAGAATTTGCTTTGTGTTTTTGTGTTTGTTTCCATACGCTGTAAATAATGCTCTGGGATTTAAAGAATGTTCAGGTTTTTTTGTGACTAAACTTGCACTGTGAATAAAGTTGAACGATACAAGCATCAGTCACAATCAATACGACCTTTTTTTTCATTTCAGAGATGAGCATGGGGAGGATTTTCCTTCAAGAAACAAGATTGAGGATACTCTGGCGACAGTTTTGTGACAAAAGCTCATCCTAGTATTTCAATCAACTGTACAAAGGGATCTTACGGATACCCCAAAAACCTGATTAGTACAAGAATCACTATCAGACCAGCATCAACAGTTCAGAATCTACCCATTTAAGACGGTACAATGACCTACATGGATTGTCCGGAATACTTAGATGGGATAGAATAGAACAACTACCAACAAAAACGTTACCTGAAAAGACTAGTGACGGTATGGAAAGGAATAAAACCTATGGAAAGACTTGTGCTCAATATGAATGGATATTAAATAGCACTGGAAATGGAAAAACGAAATAGAATTGAAGAAACCTAGCAGGATTGATTACAGAGGAAGGGGTCCTAAGATGTCCCCCTGAGCACCCCCTCGCCTATTCTATCCCGTGGTGTGAACAATGGGGCTTCTAACTTGCACGACTCTAGGGGGGCAGGGGTTTCCTGGCCCCCTACTAGGAGACTCCATTATCTGAACGGAATTCCTTTTTTTTCTCTCATTTCTTTCTTTCGTTTCCAATACTCCTTTCTTAATAGACCGTTTCCTCGTGCTCTTTATTAACTTCGTCTTTGTCCTCTTCCTCTCTTTCTTTCTTTCTGTATTCGTCACCTTCGACTTTTCTGAAGCTCACTATGAAATTTACATTTTCCATTCGTTCTATTTTCGTCCCTTCTTTGTCTCCCCTCTTCTTCCTCTTCTTCTTTTTGGTTGAATCTCATTTTTCTTTATTTATCACGTAGTTCTCCTTTGTCCACCTTTCCTCTGTCTTTCTCCTGTATCGCTATTTGATTCTCCACCTGTTTCTCTTTTTGTTTCTTTTCGTGCTCTACCTCTCTATTCTCACCTAATTCTCCTCTTTATTCTCTCCTCTTCTCTTCTTCTTTTCGTAAGTCTTCTTCTCTCAATAACCAGTTCCCAGGTCTCCTCTTTTCCCTCTTCCTCTTCTTCTTTTTGGTTGAATCTCATTTTTCTTTATTTATCACGTAGTTCTCCTTTGTCCACCTTTCCCCTGTATCGCTATTTGATTCTCCACCTGTTTCTCTTTTTGTTTCTTTTCGTCCTCTACCTCTCTATTCTCACCTAATTCTCCTCTTTATTCTCTCCTCTTCTCTTCTTCTTTTCGTAAGTCTTCTTCTCTACTTCTCCTTTTTTCGATCCTCGATTCTTCTTATTCTTCTTCCTCTTTTTTCTCTTTTACTATTCCCCCTCCCCTCTATTTCTACTTCTTCCTGATATTTTTCCTTCTTCTATACACAGAACTTTGGAGCGTCAAACTTTCTACCAGAGAGCATGCCTGTCATCAATGTAAATGAAAGTTCACAGAAAGCTCCAATTAATTCAATCTGTGACAGCTTAAAGTTTCTTTGTGACACACGAAAATGTCAGGGTACAAGATAAAAGTTTCGTTGTATAACGACCGAAATATTTTTGGGCTAAGTATTACACTTTCGGGGGTAAGGTAGGTAGGTATAATACTTTTCATTTTCGACTTTTTAAAGGGTAGGTATTTTTCATGTTTGTTTTATGCGATGTCGTTTCTTGCTTTCCGAGTTTTCAGTATTTTAATACCCATACATTTAGGTGTATCTGTATCTACAGGGTGTTACGAGAAGCCATTTCATCCCATGTATTTATTTATTGAGTAGAACTTATACTATTTTAATGAAGTATTTCTACTTCTTCCTGATATTTTTCCTTCTTCTTCCTCCTACTCTACTACGTTTTTTTCATCTACCGCCTCCCCATTTTTCCTTCGTTCTTCGCCTGTTTCTTCTATTATTTTTCTCATTTTCTCGCTAATAGGAGGGCGCGAAATATCCATTGTTATCTTCGTTTCTTCTCTTTTCCCCCCGGAAATTTGAATACAGCAATATTGTTTTGTTTTCCTCCGTTTAGCCGTGACGGAACGTGACATTTTGTTTTCTAATAGGAAGCACAAGTCTTGCCTAATGGGAAGTCTGTTATTAAGGAGTAATTTCCTTCGCGCCTAATTGACACCTTTGTAAGCTGTTATCTTCCTTTCTTCTCTTTCCCCCCGGAAATTTGAATACAGCAATATTGTTTTGTTTTTCTCCGTTTAGCCATGACAGGACGTGACATTTTCTTTTCTAATAGGAAGCACAAGTCTTGCCTAATGGGAAGTCTGTTATTAAGGAGTAATTTCCTTCGCGCCTAATTGACACCTTTGTAAGATTACCTACAGGTTCTCTTGGTTCATTTCTCGAGATAATAATATCTTTGAGAGTAGAGGCACCACTCTCAAAGATATTTCGTATCTGATTGGATTTATTAGAAACTTTACATGCAAAATATTTACGAAATCTCAAAGTTGAAATGTTAGAATAGAATATACCTCATTTATAATTTAATACTGCTAGGATCTAGGATGAGACACTGCAATCTAAGTAACCTGGGTACCCGGGTCTTATCCGAATATTTCGGGTATTAAACGCTAAACAGGTACAATATATATTTAGCCCTAGACTAAACCATACTCGATTAAATATTGAGTGGCTGGATTTGAACACGTTAGTTATAGCTGGAGCTGTAGAGTCCACAATCTGCAGAGAAGGGTGTCTCCCGCGGCTGTTCTACTACCCAACACTTCTTTTGGGCTTCATGATAAAGTAAGTCGATAGAGAAGACTGTAGCGCTTGATAAAATGAGAAAAATCTTCACCACAGAATCATTTGATTTTCTGCAAATAATCAAAACCCATCTTCTCGCATTCTTCTTTCGATGTTTCGTCCTTTTCGCTTCTTCCTTCATCTTCATCCGTTCTCCTTATCGTTTCTTCCTTCTTCGTACTTCCGGGTGGTTTCTCACCCATGATAAGTGGAGCGATGTCTCTCAATGGCATGACGAAGATGAGGGTAAAGAATACAGAAGAAGCGAAGATAACACCCATCTCGTTGAGATCAATCAGCTGAAAAATGAAATGAAATTAAGGTTAATTAGAATCTCTATTTTCCCTTATCCTTCCTGTTTTATGGAACCTATCACCTAAAAGCTAGGGGAAAAGGAAGGAACCTTGTTTTTAAAACCCTACTGACAACTGACCTTATCCCTGAAGCGGAAATACAAGGCATTCAAATTGTATGACCGCCTGGTAATTATTCAAAGTATGCAATGTGCAAAGCTAAATTCATAAACTCAGACATATCCTACCAAGAGTACCAAGGTTATCTCCCCTACAATACGGAGACGGACACATTTCTGCCGGCTCCTAGTACCTAGTAAGTACCTACTTCTTACCTAGCTTCAATTTTTCCCCCATTGTTAAATTTTTGGCGTAATAAATATGAAGGTAATGACTTGTTTCTTTCTTAGATATGACTGTATCTTGAGCTCTTACCATTGAGAGTTTAGAGCGGAAGGGAAAATTGTTGTCTACTGAGGCCATGAAGACCACCATAGTCATCACCGAGGTCAAATAGATGGCATAGGACAACTTGCTGAATATCACAAAGTATCGCCAACTGAGCAACCGGTTCAAGGTGGCTAGATGGGAAACAAAAGAAAATGCAGATCAGAGGAAATAGTTGGTTCGGCGGACAAAACTGTTTACTCCACGAGCAGAAAATATTGACGAACGGTCCCATCCAGTCCCGACTTACTGTCTAGTCCCCTGTGTCCCTTTCCAACTTATCCGCTTGTCCCGTGTCCAATACCATCCCAACTTACCTATCTCATCCTTGTCCCGTATCTCCTGCCCCAACTTACCCGTATGTCCCGTGTTACATTCCATCCCAACTTATCTCCTTGTCCCGTATCTCCTGTCCCAACTTACCCGTATGTCCCGTGTTACATTCCATCCCAACTTACCTCCTTGTCCTCTGTCTCCTGTCCCAACTTACCCGCTTTTCCCGTGTCAAATCTCGTTCCAACTTACCCGCTTGTCTCGTGTGACACATATAGATGAGATACCCCAGGGCCCAGGACAGAACTCCCCCGTCCTAACTGACTCCCTTGTCACGTGTCTAATTCCATTCCAACTTACCCGCTTGTCCTGTGTGACACATATAGATGACATAGCCCAGAGCAGAACTCCACAGCAATGGCCTGACCATGGAGTATTCAGTCTGCTCCATGACATTATTGTCCCCTGTGTCCCTTTCCAACTTACCCGCTTGTCCCGTGTCCAATACCATCCCAACTTACCTATCTCATCCTTGTCTTGTATCTCCTGCCCCAACTTACCCGTTTGTCCCGTGTTACATTCCATCCCAACTTATCTCCTTGTCCTCTGTCTCCTGTCCCAACTTACCCCTTAGTCCCGTGTTACATTCCATCCCAACTTACTTCCTTGTCCTCTGTCTCCTGTCCCAACTTACCCGTTTGTCCCATGTTACATTCCATCCCAACTTACCTCCTTGTCCTCTGTCTCCTGTCCCAACTTACCCGTTTGTCCCGTGTTACATTCCATCCCAACTTATCTCCTTGTCCTCTGTCTCCTGTCCCAACTTACCCGCTTTTCCCGTGTCAAATCTCGTTCCAACTTACCCGCTTGTCTCGTGTGACACATATAGATGAGATACCCCAGGGCCCAGGGCAGAACTCCCCCGTCCTAACTTACACCCTTGTCACGTGTCTAATTCCATCCCAACTTACCCGCTTGTCCCGTGTGACACATATAGATGACATAGCCCAGAGCAGAACTCCACATCCTTGTCCCGTATCTCCTGCCCCAACTTACCCGTTTGTCCCGTGTTACATTCCATCCCAACTTATCTCCTTGTCCAGTATCTCCTGTCCCAACTTACCCGTTAGTCCCGTGTTACATTCCATCCAAACTTACCTCCTTGTCCTCTGTCTCCTGTCCCAACTTACCCGCTTTTCCCGTGTCAAATCTCGTTCCAACTTACCTGCTTGTCCCGTGTGACACATATAGATGACATAGCCCAGAGCAGAACTCCACAGCAATGGCCTGACCATGGAGTATTCAGTCTGCTCCATGACATTATATTCATAACCCTCTAGTGAAGCATGACTTAGGCGAAACGTTGAGTAGTAGACACAGCCGTAGAATAAGAACCAGCCGATCAGTTTCTGAAACTGCCAATGGAAAAGCGCTTAAATCAATTGATTTTAATTACAGATAAGAGATTTATTATTTCATTTACCTATCTGTTTCCTTACAGGGCTTACAACACCTGAGCACAGGCAAACAGAGACTTACAGGACTAAGATATTAATAAACAAGCTGGGTCCGTCCCTCCGGGAATTTTTAGCCCGTAGTTTATTCGATCGTGGTTAAAGAAAATCAGTACCTATGTACCTACGTAATTTGTTTAATATTCAGTTTATTATTATTGTTTTAATTTTTATTTTACTTTTATGTAATGATTTAAAATCAAGACTAGAGCCCGTTCTCTGAACATTATTCGTTCAAGATAAAATCCGCCCCGGGCGGGAATCGAACCCGCGCTACCAAGCTAACTAGGCTGACTTTCAGAAATAAAAGGAGGGAAGAAATTGGAACCATTTCATAATTCGGATGTTTTTGCTTTCCAGGTAAGACGACGTGGTATTGTTAGTTCTGGATCCGAAGGCAAGCCATCTCGTCCTACCTCAGATGTCATTAGTCAAGTTCTCATAGATAAATTAAAGGTAAGTCCTATCAAACACCTGTTCTCGCAGATAAATTAAAGCCAGTGCTATTGAGCACCTTTTTTTTTATCCGTACGACAAATAATCTGGATTAAGTTTTCAATGGCCGTTTTTATTATTATTATTTTATTTATTTATTTTTTGAAATGGTAAAGAACGTCTTATCATCCCGAAATCGAAGAGAGAAGGAAGACAGGATAGGAGAAAGCCAGCCTTCCGAGAACGAACATTATCCGTTCAAGATAAAATCCGCCCCGGGCGGGAATCGAGCCCGCGACCTAGCGCTTACAAGGCAGACGCGCTACCAACTAGGCTAGGGAATGTGAAGAAGAACGATCGTGTGTAACTTAAGTAAGGCAAATGCAGTGTTCTCTGCACCCTGGGCACTGGTGCAAACTATACATTGAATGAACTTCTTTTTAATTGCCAAATCTTTGATCTGATCTGCTTTATATGGATTATAGTCGATGTCGACTTTGGTCGACTGTATTTTAGACCCACACTTCATATTATCACTTGATACCCACTTTACAAAGTTGTTCTTATTTCATTCTCATGCTATTCCACAGGTATGGATGAGGACTTTGTGGTGTTAGCAGAGGCAGTATGGGATCACGTAGCTATGGAGGCCGAGGAGTTAGGGTTCCGAGCTGGAGATGTGATAGAAGTGTTGGATACATTGGATAGAGACTGGTGGTGGGGGACTAGAGGGGAAGCGTTTGAGCACCTGAGCCAGTGCTATTAAGCACCTGTAAAGTCTATAAACCAGAAAGTTATATCAATGAACTTTTTCTTTTTTCCGCACCTAGGTTTTCAGAAAAGATGTCATTTAGGAACATTGCAGAACTTTTCATACTTCCTATACAAATGTCATTCCGAACTATCGCAGAACTTTTCGTCCTCCCTATACAAAGTCATTCCGGACAGTAAACAAGAAAGTTACATCGGTGAACTTTTTCTCCCATTAATGTTTCCAATGACAGCATTTCGTTGTAAATTATTGTCATTATTAGAGTTTTTTCCATCATTCGAATAAATATGTTTATTCAATTTCCTTTCAATGTTTCGGCACCTGAGCCAGTGCTATTAAGCACCTGTAAAGTCTATAAACCAGAAAGTTATATAAATGAACTTTTTCTTTTTTCCGTACCTAGGTTTTCAGAAAAGATGTCATTTAGGAACATTGCAGAACTTTTCATACTTCCTATACAAATGTCATTCAGAACTATCGCGGAACTTTTCGTCCTCCCTATACAAAAGTCATTCCGGACAGTAAACAAAGTTTCATCGGTGAACTTTTTCTCCCATTAATGTTTCCAATGTCAGCATTTCGTTGTAAATTATTGTCATTATTAGAGTTTTTTCCATCATTCGAATAAATATGTTTATTCAATTTCCTTTCAATGTTTCGTCCCTCTCACTCTGTTCTGTCATTTTTCCTATCTTCTCTTTCCTGTCTTTCATCATTTCATGTCTGTCCTGAAAAATATTTTTTTATTATTATTTTTATATATGGTATATATCTATTTTGTGTTTATTTTAGGTTACGCTGTGATGCAAACAAAATTTTGTAACTTCTCTACAAAAAAAATTAACATTTCCACAAATAATAATAATAATCATCATCATTATTTAGTCTATTTGTGAACCATTTCTCATTTTTGCCTGTTTTTTACTTTCCTTATCCTATAGGAAGGAAAGTAATGTAATCGGGTCAAAATTTCGATGGTCAGTTTTTAGTGCCAAAACACGATTATTATTTTTATATATTGTATATATCTATTTTGTGTTTATTTTAGGTTACGCTGTGATGCAAACAAAATTTTGTAACCTCTCTACAAAAAAAAATTAACATTTCCACAAATAATAATAATCATCATCATCATTATTTAGTCTATTTTTGAACCATTTCTCATTTTTGTCTGTTTGTCCCACCATAAGAGCCATAACTCCTGAATGACTTATCCGATTTTTGCCCTTATCGCACCTTTAGGAGTTCCCGCAGTAGTTCTTTCTGTATGTGAGTTCTACTGTTCACTAGTATATTTCCTGTATGTCACAATGCTATTGTTCACCAAACCACTAGTTATTCAGTCTGTCCATATTATGGAAAAGGGTAATGCATATAAATTTTATTTTTTTCCTGTCTATGCAGAATTATCATAAACCATAGCATCTCCCCAAACTGTGACATCTCAAAGAGTTTGTGGGTTTTAATGCAACAGTTTCATTGAGGGAAAAAAGGAAAGAGGTTAGAGCTGCATTTTATTCAATAGATAAACCGTCAAGCTCCTTTTCCTTCCTTGGAGCTAAAAAAAAAAAAAAAAAAAGAGGGCAAAAAAGGGGAATGATAGAGGAATAACGCCACTGCATAACTGCTAAAGTTTCTTGTGGCAAATTTCATCAGAATTTCACCAACCCTACTGGCAGTTATCGCGGGACAAACACACAAATTTGATGCAAAATCTTGAGTAAAAACTCATAACTCACTTCGTTTGTTCATTTGTTCAATAAGTACCCTGTAAATTTCAACTTTCAACTTCTTAACAATATTTCTATTCTTGCCATGTTCAAGTCAGAACTGTCAAGCAATAAGTACCCTGTAAATTTCAACTTTCAACTTCTTAACAATATTTCTATTCTTGCCATGTTCAAGTCAGAACTGTCAAGTTAAATCATGTGACTTGTGCCTTCAACTTTGATAAAAAAGTTCTTTGGCGCAACTTGTGAAAATATGTTCCAAGTTTTTTACTGCTTTTGTTTTCTTTTTGGATATAAAAAACTCAAGTTTTTTTTTCTTTCAATGGGAGCATAATTTGCGATCTTTTACGTTGGTGTTCGCAATAAAAGATGTTTCTATATTTGACTTTAGAGGTTCTTGAGAAAATTTATATTGATGGTTGTGGGTAGATCTTTGTAACTAACTTTAATATTATTTTTGAGGTACCAACTTGGATTGATGTTCTAAAGTGGCGAAAAAAATTTCGAAAATACTAAGAGTTCTTCAATAACGATTTTTAACAAAATTGTTGGTTTATCAGGGACATACAGCGGAATGGAAATGCTACATCACAGACTTAGGTTCTTACCTAGCTTCAATTTTCCCCCCATTGTTAAATTTTTGGGGTAATAAATATGAAGGTAATGACTTCTTTCTTTCTTAGATATGACTGTATCTTGAGCTCTTACCATTGAGAGTTTAGAGTGGAAGGGAAAATTGTTGTCTACTGAAGTCATGAAGACCACCATAGTCATCACCGAGGTCAAATAGATGGCATAGGACAACTTGCTGAATATCACAAAGTATCGCCAACTGAGCAACGCAACCAAAAATGTTGTTAGGGTAGCTTAGAAAGTAATAAATCAACAAGTTCAAGGACAATAGGACCTTGGGCCTAGCTCTGTGGAGTAGTGGTTAATATACTCGCCTGGTATTCAGTAGGGTGTGGGTTCAATCCCTGCCGTTGTGGCGAAGGACTTTTCAGTCCCATCCCATTAGGAACAAGGTGTTTGAGTAGTGGTTAATATGCTCGCCTGGTAGTGGTTAATATGCTCGCCTGGTATTCAGTAGGGTGTGGGTTCAATCCCTGCCGTTGTGGCGAAGGACTTTTCAGTCCCATCCCATTAGGAACAAGGTGTTTTTATCTAAAATTTCCTCACTTTAACCTTCTTATTGGTAAGTTTCGGTATTGAGTGGATTGGAACACATCACATGCGTTCAGGCACAGTCCATTTGTCAAGGGTCTAGGTGTACCTTGCCCTTGGGATCAATTTAAATTAAAGAAACCATTTACTGATGAAATTTGTAATTTATGAATTCCAGGAAACGAATTAGACCTCACCATGCATTGCGCCGCTCTGTTAGTCAACCTCTAGGAATTAATGAACTATCACCTCTGCTCAGGAGGAAACCCATTGGTAAGTCTACCATATTCCCCACTTTTGAAAGACAGTTTTACCCTCCCCTGATAGATCACATTAGAATGGCGTAGTGCTTACAATTCAAATTTACTATCATTAAAGAGAGAGAGTAGAGGTTTAACTACATTGTATTACTGCTAAGATGACAGGGGTTTTACCTCTATTCGGTGACACTCTAAATTCGCCTTCTCCCATTAACCTCACCGAGCCTGAGTGGGGCCAGGAAAAACAAGCAGCTCGCGATTGCTCAGCTAGTCACCCATCCGGATACTAAATGTTGCACGTTGCTTAACTTCAGTGATCCGTTGGGAACTGGTGCATTCAACGTGTCATCACCGTTGGCTAGTTTTTCACCGACAAGAAAAATTCGGCTTACCTTGGTCTGCTTCTTATGATCAGGTACTTCTCATTGAAGCTCTGCTTATGATTTCACAAAGGAGTGAATTTTTCTAAAATAGGGTACCTTGGTCTGCTTCTTATGATCAGGTACTTCTCATTGAAGCTCTGCTTATGATTTCACAAAGGAGTGAATTTTTCAAAAGCACTCGGCCCGCTTGTGAATTTTTCTAAAATAGGGATCAGGTACCTCTCATTGAACCCTCTCTCATCTTATTGTTCTCTCCCTCAGGTTCACGCACCAGCAATACACTCAGTGATGAAGACAATACTAAAACTAGTGGCGGACCACCAGGCACCCGGCCAGGTGATGGTACCAACTCCCTATGTTGTTCTGATGATGAACTTCTATCTGATAGTGAATCCTCAGTCACCTCCCTGGGTGATAGGAAGCGATGTGGACATGGTACGTTCATTTCTACCCACACTTCATATTTTCACTTGATACCCACTTTACAAAGTTGTTCTTATTTCATTCTCATGCTATTCCACAGGTATGGATGAAGACTTTGTGGTGTTGGCAGAGGCAGTATGGGATCACGTAGCTATGGAGGCAGAGGAGTTAGGGTTCCGAGCTGGAGATGTGATAGAAGTGTTGGATACATTGGATAGAGACTGGTGGTGGGGGACTAGAGGGGAAGCGTCGGGCTGGTTCCCGTCCGCTTTCGTCAGGGTAAGTACCGGTATCGTGGCTGAGTGGTTACTGACTCTCAACCTTTAGGTGCTGGCTTTGAATCCTGCCCGGGACGGAAAATTCCAGACCTAACTTTTTCTTTCCAGAATGGGCATGGATGTAAAAGAAAAGAAAATGTTTCTTGAAGGAAGCAAAAGGGATTCCAAGGCACAACTTGAGCTTTAAATTTGAATAATGACAAACAAGTCCCTATCAAGGGGGAAAAAATCCAGGCATACCTGTGGCCTCTCCTGGGATATTTATTCGGCCTTTGGTGGCTATTGCTCAAATATCAAAATGTTTTTACTTTGCAAATAATAAAGGTCAATATTTTTCTTTTTTTTTCGTATTGGGACCTAATGGCCAAGTTCGTGACTTTTGAAAACAATAAGCAACAGCATATTTTTCTCCTCTTTCAGCTGCGGGTCAGTCAAGAGGACACAGTAGAGGATTGTCTAGCGGCATTGGCATCCGGTGGTAGCAAAACTCTGAGGCGAAGAACCTCTATATCTCTCCTATCTAATGATCAGGTCAGATCTAGAGTAGTGAGAGAACTCATCAACACGGAGCGAGACTTTGTCAAAGTGTTGCATGATGTGTCTGAGGTAAGCATAGGCCTCTCGAGTTTGACTTAATTTCAGACGACAATGTCCAAAAGGCTAAGGAAATGGTAGTTAAGGTAAACATTTATTTTATTTTAGAGGTTTGTTAGAGGAAACTGTAACAACGGAAGTCTTATGGTCTAATACAATAGCCCGTCCACTATACCTTTTTTATTACTATCGTAACAATAAAGGAAGGACGGGCAAAAAAGTAAGCCGTTCTGCGAAAGAATCTTATCAGTTTAGGATGAAGTTCGCCCCAGCCGGGCTTCGCACCCGCGACCGAGCCACCGAGCGCTTACAAGGCAGACGCGCTAAATTCCAAGCCAACTAGGCTGGCTTTATTACTATCGTAATAATAAAGCAAGGACGGGCTAAAAAGCAAGCCGTTCTGCGAAAGAATCTTATCAGTTTAGGATGAAGTTCGCCCCAGCCGGGCTTCACACCCGCGACCGAGCGCTTACAAGGCAGACGCGCTACATTCCAAGCCAACTAGGCTGGCTTATATTGATCTTAAACTGTCCAATGCCTTCCCTTATTGACCAGTTGTTTATTTCTCCTCAGGGTTACCTGGCCGAGTGTCGACGGAGAAATGACATGTTCTCTCCGGAGCAAATCCAAACCATCTTCGGGAATCTAGAGGACATCCTGGCATTCCAGTCTTCATTCCTGGAGGATCTGGAGACCAAACTAGACTGGGATGCGCCCTATAAGAGCTGCATCGGTGAAACGTTCCTCAAACATGTAAGTTGGCTTGGATTTTGTAAAAACTTTTTCTTTATATTTTTACACGAGGTCTTTGGAAATACCGTCGCTTTAAGAAAAACAGAGCCATCAGCCGGTTTGGAAAGTTATTCAGGGGTGTCAAAGAATTGATTTGTTGAATTTTTTTTTTTTTTAACTTCTACTTTTATTTGTAACCAGGAGGGCGTGGGTTCAATCCCAGCGGAGCGGTGGTAGGTAAGAAGGGAACTTTATCCTCAACATTGTTTGAGAATTTACTTCCAATGTAAAAGGGGTTTTCAGTCAAATATCCTGTTAAGTCGTATATCCTGTTCTGACGTTATATCCTATTTTGCATTTCAGAAATCCGGGTTCCGTATGTACTCTGAGGGGTGTCAAAGAATTGATTTGTTGGATTTTTTTTTTTTTAACTTCTACTTTTATTTGTAACCAGGAGGGCGTGGGTTCAATCCCAGCGGAGCGGTGGTAGGTGAAAAGGGAACTTTATCCTCAACATTGTTTGAGAATTTGACCACAATAGTTACAACCTACTTCCAATGTAAAAGGAAAGGGCTCTCCAGTCAAATATCCTGTTAAGTCGTATATCCTGTTCTGACGTTATATCCTATTTTGCATTTCAGAAATCCGGGTTCCGTATGTACTCTGGAACATAAACTCCCATCCTATCCTATCTCGCTGATTTAATATGAATACCATTTGGAGGTATCAGGGAAAATATACAGTGTGGTTCATTGTATCACCTTTGCCTACCTTTACGGGACACCCTGTATGTATGTTTTGTGTTTTGATTTGTTGAGATTTGTCTTTATTAACGATTATTATTTTGTTCCGTTACTTTTCTATCTTCGAATAGTATTATTATGATTAGGTCAAGTCGATATCATTATTTTATAGTTTAGTATGTACCTAACTTGTACTTACTCGATAAATAATTAATTATTCACAAGTCATCTGAAAAATGGTCTCATAGCTTTGTTATCCATTAAAAAAAAAAGGAAAAAATCGTTAAGTAACTAAACATTATTCTCGTATATATTTTCAAACTAGCATTATAATAATAACTCTTTATTGTAATAAATAATTACAAAATTACAATAGGGCGTGATTATTGCCTAAGGCAATCTCTGCCTGATGTGAGTAGGTATTTACCTTTATGCAGTTTAATAGACTCCACGATATATTGTTAATTTGTGTCTTCCCTTTACATCACTTTCTTCTGATATTCTCTCCTTCCCTTTTATTTCTTACTTTGTCTTCCTTATGGCCGAGGCCACTAAATACACGTTAAACTGATTGGATTAAGTTGAACTACGGTTTAACAGGAACTAATTTTAAACACAAATTGACATTCTGGCCCTTATTCTTTCTTTGGTACTGAGATGAAAAGGTTAAATGCATTTCGGTAAGGTCTCTCTTCCTCTCTATTCTCCCTCGCCTCTCAGAAATACTATATACCTACTTAATAACCTTTACTTATGGTCAGTCAAAAAATACCTAATACGAATACATAGTCCTAATATTATTTATTATCATCTGCCTCGGTGGCGTAGTGGTCAAGACGCTCGCCTGGTAATCAGGAGGGCGTGGGTTCGATCCCAGCCGAGGTATGGAATTTTATCCTCATTTATTTGAGAATTTGACCACATAATAATGGAGCTCTAAGGGTTAGGTGGTAGAGAACGCCTAAGGCGTTAACCTCGCCTAGTGGTTGCCTTCCACTCAAGAGTCTATTATTATTATTAAAGAATTTTTAAAGTTAAAGTAATACAGTATTACAAAACCCCCACAAATTTATTATTACGACCGTATTTTTTATTATTTTCTACAAGTTCGACCATGCCTCAGGATGAACTAGCGGAATTCCGCAGCGAAGCGACGGAATTCGACTAGTTATTCATAGAATAAGTAGTGAGTGTATTTTATTTTGCAGACACTAGTCAGATTATAAACCTACCGGATGGAAAAGGTAAGCAATATACCTACTGAAATCTAGAGTGTTCTTTATCGTCATTAAAATAGCTGAACTACTCGTAGTTGATAAAATACGAGGTATAATTTCAAATCGAATCAATTCTTTTTTTTTTTTTTTTTTTTTTTTTTTTTTTTTAAGGAAAGATTATACTGGGGGGTGGTTTCTTTTTTTTTTTTTTTTTTCTTTTTTTTAAGGATAGATGATATCCAGGGTGGGTTTCCTTCACTTCTTTAAATTATAATGAAAAAATCCATTGAAGCTAATATTTCTCGATATTTGGTGGAAAAAATGTTGAAACAGAGAACGGATGACAGTGGTTTCTCTCAGGGGGATTATTATGCATCATGCTTGCCACACACGTTGATAGCCGGCTTGTCAAGTATGCTTGACCGTGTGTGACGAACATTAACAGGCAGGTTGGATGATTGAATTTTCATCAAGCAACAAGCGGCTTATCAAGCATACTTGATCGTATGTGGTGGGCATAAGCTTTTCATACGTACTTTCATAACCATAGTCAGAAAAGTTACAAAAGTCTCACACTTGTTTCTCTTCTCAGATCCTCACCTAGGCGTCACAGTTCGTCACGCTATCAAAATCCATTGCTCGGATAAAGACAAGTGGTTGCTGTTCTGCTGTCGATCCCTAGAGGATAAGGCCAGATGGTTGGCGGCCTTCCAGCAAGAGAGAGCTTTGGTAGAGCAAGATAGGGAAGATGGCCTAGAGTTTGCACCGGCCGCTAAGGAATTGGCGCGAATGTCCGCAGCCCGATGCCATAGTAGTCGACCCCCTGTAGTCAAACATAGAAGTAAGTAAATAACTTGTACCCAACGTTATCTACTGGATACAAATGAATAGAATACACCTTGTTTATACTACCAGCATAGGACTGAAAAGTCCCTTTACTCTCGCAGTCTAAACAAGGTCTTATATATTTGATTGGTAATAAAATGGTGGGAAAAAAGCAATAATAATAATAATATTTTGCATTGTCCGAAAATTCATCAGCACCTGAAGATAGGTACTTCATCTTCCCTTTCCCTACATGCTGACATCTATGTTTGCTTCGTTAGCCCATAGATGTATTTGTAAAATACCATTTAAAAATAAATGAGAACGTTCAATAATAATAATCTGCCATACAAGTGGGAAAACATTGGAACAGATCATATAAATGGCATTTGATGATTCACGGACACGGAAAAGAGATGGAGAAAGTGAAAACGTTAACTGAAATGAGTTCGGTGTTTCCAAGTTTAGTTTAACTTATCTGCTTTGTAGCTTTCTGGTAGCAGAATAGGGAGTCATCTCTCTGAACTATCAGTAAAATGCCACTCTGATACAAAATTTTGCTTAACTCAAACAACTTCCTAAGTCGGCTGTGATAGTGTATCCGGAAGGGTGACACTTGCGGCTTGGATTTTCCCGGACCCTGTCGCTTGTTGCCGAATGGAGGCTAAATCCGTCACTGATACAGATAACCTTTTAGCAGTTAGTTATACAGTGATTTTAAACATCTACCTATTTATTTTTCGAAGCCCAAGCTGACCTAACTTATCCTTTAATTTCATATTTCCAGGTAAACGCACCTCCTCTGGCTCTACCACGCCCAATGGTCTTGCACCTCGATCTCACTCCCTAGGACGCCGGGTAGGCACCTGGTTCAATTTCGGCGCCAACAAGAAGAATCGAACCTTCAACCGGGCAGCTACCATGCAGACTGTAGTACACCCTTCATGAGATCAAGTGAAGGTCGTGGCTGTTGGCTGGGTATAGATTTGAATTAGTCACCTATACCGAAAAGGGGTTCTTTCCAAGAGATTTGATAAAGGGAACTGTACAACAGAGGTTATATCGTCTTGAAATCGAAGAGGACAAGATAGGAGAAAGTCAGCTGTTCTGCGAACGAACCTCATACTTTCAAGATAAAGCCCGCCCCAAGCCGGAATCGAACTTGCGATCTAGCGTTTACGAGACAGGCGCGCTACGTTCCAACAAGGCTGGTTGGTTATTACTCTAATACCGCAGTGGGTGGTAGATGATGAGATGTACTTAATATCATGTTTAATAAATCAATTGTAAATATCAATTACTAGGCTAGTTATAGGTATAGATTCGTAGGTTAGGATCGCAATTAACAATAGAACATGTACTGTGATATAGCATACAGGGTGGTCTGTTTGGGGAGTGAGGAAAAATTGTAAAAAAAAAAAGATAAAATGATAACAGAGAATATGGATGTGGAATAAAATCAGTTTGCTATCGGCCACACTTTTGTTGATAAATGGAAGTTGAACCATTTGGTTTAATCAATTTGAGTGGTCAAATTTGAGAGGTTAAACTCAACCTTCATAATGCTCACTGCATTCGGTTTAAACTTAATTTAAACATAAAGCTTGGTCTGGACACCAAAGGGCCTTTTCCATTATATCTACATACAGAATACAGACAAGCTCAACAAGCTGGGTCCGTCCCTCCGGGAATTTTTTAGCCCGTAGTTTACTCGATCGTGGTTAGAGAAAACTAGTACCTATGTAATACTCGCACTGCGTGATTGAGAGGTTTTGTATACGGTCGCGCTCCGCGCTCCCTATTACTACATAATATATCTACCTACATACTTTCAGTACCTACCTATTTTGTTTAATATTCAGTGTATTATTATTACTCGCACTGCGTGATTGAGAGGTTTTGTATACGGTCGCGCTCCGCGCTCCCTATTACTACATAATATATCTACCTACATACTTTCATGTAATGATTTAAAATCAACCCTAGAGCCCGTTCTTCCTTTTAACTACCAATATAATGTTTAAGTCACCCGTCCATTTATTGGCCTTGCTCGGCGTAGCTTAAAATAGGTAACGCTAAAACCGGTCTTAAATTAACGGCTGAAGTGGTATCTAAAACTTTCTCGCTTTGAGTTCATAAGTCGTCGCGACAAATTTCGAGATCAGAGCTCATTTGTGTGAGAAAATGTGAAAAAAAAATCCCCCCAAAACCAGTTTTTTTTGGCTTTTTGGTTTTCTGGACAATTTGCACCACCACTTTCGTGTTCCTGGTAAAAAGACCTTTAATTTGATATATAGGTCGACCAGGTTTGGATATGTCCTTCTATGGGGTCAGACAGGCAGACAGACTGACGACACCGAAGCGAATACAATAGCCCGTCCACTATACCTTTTTTTATTACTATCGTAATAATAAAGGAAAGACGGGCTAAAAATCGAAATTGATTAAATCAAATTTGACGAAAGAGTTATTACGTACTCGTAATTCTGTCCCACTTGATTCAGTCTTCATCGTGCTGATTTTGATACAAAAATATTTAAAGCTTCAAAGTAATATCAGTAAATTAATGATCCTATAAGGGGAACCTCAGGATAGACATTGATCTTATTTCTTCCGAGTCTAAAGTTGGAGGATTATTTTTCTTACCTCCGATTGTTCCGGCAACCATGACATTGACTCTGTCCTTGTACAAAGAGTCAACCACTGTGCCAATGATTAGTAAACCTGTTAAGAACACTAAAGCAACACTGCGAACAGAGTACAACAAAACGGATTTTAATAAAATTGACAAAGGTTCACAGTCTGATCTAGTTCCAGATATAAAATAATAACTAAGTAGCTACCTATAGGTACTTCATTACTTCGAACTCTTGCATCCAAATGGGACTTGATCTTTTGTTCCCTACAGAGATATCAATTGCGTTTAACTTCACAGTCTGATCTAGTTCCAGATATAAAATAATAACTAAGTACCTACCTATAGGTACTTCATTACTTCGAACTCTTGCATCCAAATGGGACTTGATCTTTTGTTCCCTACAGAGATATCAATTGCGTTTAAAGGACTTTTTTTTATTAATATTTATTATAGTGATTTAAGGACTTTTAAAATGTACTTTGGACATACGCTCTTTCCACTATTGACCTTGGGAACTAATTTCGTCAGGCAAAATACTAGTAATGCAGTATTGTGATTTGTAAATGAAAATTAAAATGTACTTTGGGCATACGCTCTTTCCACTATTGACCTTGGGAACTAATTTCGTCAGGCAAAATACTAGTAATGCAGTATTGTGATTTGTAAATGAAAATTGTTCTCTGGAAGAGACCTCAGTACTCACACTGTCATAATCCTGGTGGAAGAGTACAACTCCACTAGTTCCGGTTTGGTGTGACAGGAATTCTCTTCGAGTCGTGTCCGGACGATGATTCCAGAAGCGTTGTATTCCTGGAAACTGGATTCCAGGAGATGGAAGACGTCCTGAAAGTTGCAGGATGCTGGGACACAAAGACCCCGAGATATGGTGTTCGTAGACAGCATAATTCCGGCGTCATGCTGTTAGGGCAGAGGATCATGTTACTGGTTTAGTGCAAGAGAATTCCTTCGGATACAGCATAACCGGAGTCAACACATGGTTGCGGGTTAGCATGATGGCTACTCCCGAATAGGTAAAAGGTAATTCTTGACGGTTTTACACTCTTAACTCTGGGAGTTGGGGTTGAGCAACTCTGGATTACCTCAAACTTTGTCCTTCAATGTCATATTTTCTTCTTTTTACATAGGTACCGG
This sequence comes from Diaphorina citri, assembly GCF_000475195.1. Taxonomy (NCBI): domain Eukaryota; kingdom Metazoa; phylum Arthropoda; class Insecta; order Hemiptera; family Psyllidae; genus Diaphorina; species Diaphorina citri. The sequence goes on from NW_007379515.1 coordinate 47,029, forward strand.
AAGAATGAACAACCTCATGTAAACAAAACATACATGTTATTGTATACGAATACATACCTATATTTTCCTTATAAAATCATGCAATATGTGTGAATACATTTGTATCTAGCTACACGCGCTAAGATTTCGCGTTGAGACTTTTTCGCTCAAAACAAACAACTTTAATTGATTTCACCGATTTATCAGATTTTCTCACACCAATGTAATTATTTGTAAATTTTCATGGACAGTAAACAATAAAATATGTCTATACCTAGGTGCCCACAGTTAGCTTTACCTTGTCGTAAGTACTCCTGATGTAGTTCTTGACGGTTTTACACTCTTGACTCTGGGAGTTGGGGTTGAGCAACTCTGGATTACCTCAAACTTTGTCCTTCAATGCCACATTTTCTTCTTTTTACATAGGTACCGGAAGAATGAACAACCTCATGTAAACAAAACATACATGTTATTGTATATGTATACGAATACATACCTATATTTTCCTTATAAAATCATGCAATATGTGTGAATACATTTGTATCTAGCTACACGCGCTAAGATTTCGCGTTGAGACTTTTTCGCTCAAAACAAACAACTTTAATTGATTTCACCGATTTATCAGATTTTCTCACACCAAAGCAATTAATTGTAAATTTTCATGGACAGTAAACAATAAAATATGTCTATACCTAGGTGCCCACAGTTAGCTTTACCTTGTCGTAAGTACTCCTGATGGAATTGTAAGAGAAGGCCAGATTGAACAGATATCTCAAGGTTTCATTCGCCAGGATACGCTGGTCTGGCTCCACGTAGAATGTAGCTATACAATAGTTCCCTGTGATACTCTTATCCTTGCCATTCGAATCATCAGTGCCAACGTTCACACATTGACTGATGCTGCCCAGAGCATGGATATTGCCATTGAGTATTTGAGATCCCCCAGGCTTACTTGATGCGTCCAGCACTGAAACAAATGTCATACGAACATGAGATCGCAAATAGTTGAATGATACCTAATCACTTTGTTTGTCGTGGGCTACGAAATAGAGGGCATTCAGATCCTATAATCTAGGAATTGCCAACCCGTCGATCGCGAGCTAACGGTAGCTCACGAGAGCTTTTCTTGTAGCTCGCAAACAGTTCTTATCAGCAAGTTGAGAGCAACACTTATGGGAACCAAAAATTTACGTCGTTACGTCGCGTCGTAAACTTTTGGTTCCCAGACTAAAACGTAGCTCGCTAAGGGTCTCTTAGCGGGGTCTAGCGCTAAGGGTCTAGTCATCTGAGTAGTTCGCGACCCATAAAAGGTTGACGACCCCTGCTTTAATCTAATCTGGGACATTCAGGAGGTTAGGGTTTCCAATGTAATTCAAGCAGTCGAAAAATTTGCACAGATACTGTGTAGCTTTGACTGATTTGGCCAACAGTTCTCCGGTCTCTTCATTATCACCAGAATTTTATTCTACACTCTCGCTCTTGCTTAGGGGGGATACTATGTGTAGTATTACTGTTGAAACAAATATTATCATGTATAACAGGAAATGGAGTAGTGTTCCAATATGCCAAAATCGGAAAAAGCACAGATTTTTATTATTAACTACTTAGGTAGGTATTCGTTAAAAAATAAACAAGGTTCATGAATTGACACTTTATTCACAACGCTCTGCTACCCACGGTCTAAGCTCTAAGCAATTGGGTATTTTTTCTTCTTCTTTTATGTGACAGGGTTCTCCTGAAAGAGGTCTTCCACCCAACCAACTGGTCTTTCCTCTTTTCTTTCACTAGCCTGTAAGCTATAATATGTGTTACCAGAGAAGTCTTGTGAAGAGAAATCTTTGAGAAAGATTGCAGATTTCCGGACACGGAAAGTAAGTTTTGCAGATTGATCTTATTAAGTAGGTTAAAGTAGGTAGGTATTTATTATTTTCGATGACCGAACGAAGTGAAGGTCAAACTTGACCGTTTTGCATTTGGTTTAGATGTTTGTTCGTTCCGCTATAACTCGCGATTGCCTGGTCCGATTTTGATGAACTTTGAAATTTTGAGTTCCTTGAATTAAGACACGTCGATCCTTGAAATTTGGTGTCCCAGGTCCAATTTTGGTCTCAAACTTTTGAACATGGTAATACATAAATTACGCATTTATGACCCTTGTATACCCTTCTGTTCTATCTACAAAAATAATCCCAATTCTTGGTACCTAAATCTATTGTTTAAAAAATAAAGGTTCAAAATCAACCCTTCTTCAATTTTATTCTTTAGAGTGATTGACAGGTTTATAGGTATTAGAAAAAAAAAAAAAAAAAGAACTCTACCAACACAATAACTATAGCAAGTTCTTCGAGGCTTGCAGACTCATGCGGGGTCTAATAGAAATACCACTGGATGGATATCTACTGACTCCCGTACAGAGGATATGCAAGTATCCACTACAGCTAGCTGAACTACTCAAGTATACCAAGGTACATAAATATCTAGTTATCTAGACTTGTAATACAAATGTGTATTTGTAGGGACTCTAGGACGCGTCAGTCTTGCGGCAGAACATGTCAGCATGTCACGAACACTTCAACGAAAGTTTTTATTTAGCTTCATAGAGGGAACCGTAACAACGGAGATCTTATCGTCCTGAAATGGAAGAGAGAAGGAGGACAGGATAGGAAAAAGCCACTCGTTTAGAGAACGAACCTTATCCCATCGGTAAATGGTTTCTTCAAATTAAATTAATCCCAAGGGCAAGGTGAGCCTAGACCCTTGACAAATGGAGTGTGCCCGAAGGCATGTCAAATGTGGTCCAATCCACTCGACTCCATCTGTTTAGGATAATGTCCGCCCTGGGCGGGAATCGAACCCATAAAACAACTTCAAGTTATTATTATTATTTTTACCCAACTGTCTATCCCAACATCTCCATAGAATAGGTATCAAAAACTCTCCTAACTGTCCTTTATGTTCCGTTAACTCTCCCATGAACCAAGCACAGCCAAATTCCTGCCCAGCCTTGGAAGCCAGTTCCATTGTAGAAAAATATTGCGACGCGCGTAAGAAAATGGCCTAATGGTCAATGTCCCGACATTTTTGTAAACAACAACAACAACAACATTTTTTAACCCCTGTTTTCTGTTGTAATTTCAGACTGATCATCCAGATTACGTGAAGATCACGGAGGCTCTGGAAGCAATGCGCGATGTTGCCATGTTGATTAATGAGAGGAAGAGACGCATGGAGAGTTTGGAGAAACTGGCAGCGTGGCAACAGAGAGTGGAAGGATGGGAGGTAAGCCACAAACTAGTAACGGAGGATAAGACCGCGCCTGTTGCACCTTTTGTTCCAAGAGATTTGATAGAGAGAACTGTAACAACAGAGGTGTTATGGTAGAGAGAGAAATAACTGGTACACTTCACTGACTAAAGCCAGCTGACTGTTACCGTTACCAGGTGTTGATAGAACTAATTGCTACCAAAACCAATAAAATTGACAAATGGAGTTTTACCCTGTAGCTACTAAACCAACTCACTGACTCAATGATTTTATTTCACAGGGCGAGGACCTGATAGAAACTAGTTCCCAGCTCATCCACCAGGGGGAGGTGATTCGAGTTACCTCTGGTATGTGGACCAACACGATCACTCTATTCCTGTTTGATCATCAGCTAGTCTACTGCAAGCGAGACATACTCAAGCGAAATACACATGTGTATAAGGCCAGACTCAACATTGACACTAGTCAGATTATAAACCTACCTGATGGAAAAGGTAAGCCATATACCTACTGAAATCTACAGTGTTCTTTATCGTCATTCTTTCATAACCATAGTCAGAAAAGTTACAAAAGTCTCACACTTGTTTCTCTTCTCAGATCCTCACCTAGGCGTCACAGTTCGTCACGCTATCAAAATCCATTGCTCGGATAAAGACAAGTGGTTGCTGTTCTGCTGTCGATCCCTAGAGGATAAGGCCAGATGGTTAGCGGCCTTCCAGCAAGAGAGAGCTTTGGTAGAGCAAGATAGGGAAGATGGCCTAGAGTTTGCACCGGCCGCCAAGGAATTGGCGCGAATGTCCGCAGCCCGATGCCATAGTAGTCGACCCCCTGTAGTCAAACATAGAAGTAAGTAAATAACTTGTACCCAACGTTATCTACTGGATACAAATGAATAGAATACACCTTGTTTATACTACCAGCATAGGACTGAAAAGTCCCTTTACTCTCGCAGTCTAAACAAGGTCTTATATATTTGATTGGTAATAAAATGGTGGGAAAAAAGCAATAATAATAATAATATTTTGCATTGTCCGAAAATTCATCAGCACCTGAAGATAGGTACTTCATCTTCCCTTTCCCTACATGCTGACATCTATGTTTGCTTCGTTAGCCCATAGATGTATTTGTAAAATACCATTTAAAAATAAATGAGAACGTTCAATAATAATAATCTGCCATACAAGTGGGAAAACATTGGAACAGATCATATAAATGGCATTTGATGATTCACGGACACGGAAAAGAGATGGAGAAAGTGAAAACGTTAACTGAAATGAGTTCGGTGTTTCCAAGTTTAGTTTAACTTATCTGCTTTGTAGCTTTCTGGTAGCAGAATAGGGAGTCATCTCTCTGAACTATCAGTAAAATGCCACTCTGAGAATAGAATACACCTTGTTTATACTACTAGCATAGGACTGAAAAGTCCCTTTAATCTCGCAGTCTAAACAAGGTCTTATATATTTGATTGGTAATAAAATGGTGGGAAAAAAAGGAATAATAATAATAATAATAATAATAATAATATTTCGCATTGTCCGAAAATTCATCAGCACCTGAAGATATTTCATCTCCCCTACATGCTGACATCTATGTTTGCTTTGTTAGCCCATAGATGTATTTGTAAAATACCGTTTAAAAATAAATGAGAACATTCAATAATAATAATCTGCCATACAAGTGGGAAAACATTGGAACAGATCATATAAATGGCATTTGATGATTCACGGACACGGAAAAGAGATGAAGAAAGTGAAAACGTTAACTGAAATGAGTTCGGTGTTTCGAAGTTTAGTTTAACTTATCTGCTTTGTAGCTTTCTGGTAGCAGAATAGGGAGTCATCTCTCTGAACTATCAGTAAAATGCCACTCTGATACAAAATTTTGCTTAACTCAAACAACTTCCTAAGTCGGCTGTGATAGTGTATCCGGAAGGGTGACACTTGCGGCTTGGATTTTCCCGGACCCTGTCGCTTGTTGCCGAATGGAGGCTAAATCCGTCACTGATACAGATAACCTTTTAGCAGTTAGTTATACAGTGATTTTAAACATCTACCTATTTATTTTTCGAAGCCCAAGCTGACCTAACTTATCCTTTAACAAGTCGGCTGTGATAGTGTATCCGGATGGGTGACACTTGCGGCTTGGATTTTCCCGGACCCTGTCGCTTGTTGCCGAATGGAGGGTAAGTCCGTCACTGATACAAATAACCTTTTAGCAGTTAGTTATACAGTGATTTTAAACATCTACCTATTTATTTTTCGAAGCCCAAGCTGACCTAACTTATCCTTTAATTTCATATTTCCAGGTAAACGCACCTCCTCTGGCTCTACCACGCCCAATGGTCTTGCACCTCGATCTCACTCCCTAGGACGCCGGGTAGGCACCTGGTTCAATTTCGGCGCCAACAAGAAGAATCGAACCTTCAACCGGGCAGCTACCATGCAGACTGTAGTACACCCTTCATGAGATCAAGTGAAGGTCGTGGCTGTTGGCTGGGTATAGATTTGAATTAGTCACCTATACCGAAAAGGGGTTCTTTCCAAGAGATTTGATAAAGGGAACTGTACAACAGAGGTTATATCGTCTTGAAATCGAAGAGGACAAGATAGGAGAAAGTCAGCTGTTCTGCGAACGAACCTCATACTTTCAAGATAAAGCCCGCCCCAAGCCGGAATCGAACTTGCGATCTAGCGTTTACGAGACAGGCGCGCTACGTTCCAACAAGGCTGGTTGGTTATTACTCTAATACCGCAGTGGGTGGTAGATGATGAGATGTACTTAATATCATGTTTAATAAATCAATTGTAAATATCAATTACTAGGCTAGTTATAGGTATAGATTCGTAGGTTAGGATCGCAATTAACAATAGAACATGTACTGTGATATAGCATACAGGGTGGTCTGTTTGGGAAGTGAGGAAAAATTGTAAAAAAAAAAAGATAAAATGATAACAGAGAATATGGATGTGGAATAAAATCAGTTTGCTATCAGCCACATTAGCCACATCGGCCATACTTTTGTTGATAAATGGAAGTTGAACCCGTCCATTTATTGGCCTTGCTCGGCGTAGCTTAAAATAGGTGACGCTAAAACCGGTCTTAAATTAACGGCTGAAGTGGTATCTAAAACTTTTTCGCTTTGAGTTCATAGGTCGTCGCGACAAATTTCAAGATTAGAGCTCATTTGTTTGAGATAATGTGAAAAAAATCCCCCAAAAACCAGTTTTTTTGGCTTTTTGATTTTCTGGACAATTTGCACCACCACTTTCGTGTTCCTGGCAAAAAAAAAAAAACCTTTAATTTGATATATAGGTCGACCAGGTTTGGATAAGTCCTTCTATGGGGACAGACAAACAGACACTCAGACGACACCGAAGCAAATACAATAGTCCGTCCCAATACCTTTTATTATTACTATTGTAATTTTATAAAGGAAGGACGGACTAAAAAGTAATGATATCCTTAACATAAACTCTCATCCTATCCTATCTCGCTGATTTAATGTGAATACCATTTGGAGGTATCAGGGAAAAAATACAGTGTGGTTCATTGTATCACCTTTGTCTACCTTTACGGGACACCCTGTATGCATGTTTTGATTTGTTGAGATTTGTCTTTATTAACGATTATTATTTTGTTCCGTTACTTTTCTATCTTCGAATAGTATTATTATGATTAGGTCAAGTCGATATCATTATTTTATAGTTTAGTATGTACCTAACTTGTCCTTACTCGATAAATAATTAATTATTCACAAGTCATCTGAAAAATGGTCTCATAGCTTTGTTATCCATTAAAAAAAAAAGGAAAAAAATCGTTAACTAACACATTATTCTCGTATATATTTTCAAACTAGCATTACCTGATGTGAGGAGGTATTTACCTTTATGCAGTTTAATAGACTCCACGATATATTGTTAATTTGTGTCTTCCCTTTACATCACTTTCTTCTGATATTCTCTCGTTAAGTAACTAAACATTATTCTCGTATATATTTTCAAACTAGCATTATAATAATAACTCTTTATTGTAATAAATAATTACAAAATTACAATAGGGCGTGATTATTGCCTAAGGCAATCTCTGCCTGATGTGAGTAGGTATTTACCTTTATGCAGTTTAATAGACTCCACGATATATTGTTAATTTGTGTCTTCCCTTTACATCACTTTCTTCTGAAATTCTCTCCTTCCCTTTTATTTCTTACTTTGTCTTCCTTATGGCCGAGGCCACTAAATTGGTTTTCACGTTAAACTGATTGGATTAAGTTGAACTACGGTTTAACAGAAACTAATTTTAAACACAAATTGACATTCCGGCCCTTATTCTTTCTTGGGAATTGAGATGAAAAGGTTAAAAGCATTTCGGTAAGGTCTCTCTTCCTTTCTACTCTCCCTTGCCTCTCAGAAATACTACGAGTATATACCTACTTAATAACCTTTACTTATGGTCAGTCAAAAAATACCTAATACGAATACATAGTCAGTCCTAATATTATTTATTATCACCTGCCTCGGTGGCGTAGTGGTCAAGACGCTCGCCTGGTAATCAGGAGGGCGTGGGTTCGATCCCAGCCGAGGTATGGAATTTTTATTCTCTCCTTCCCTTTTATTTCTTACTTTGTCTTCCTTATGGCCGAGGCCACTAAATACACGTTAAACTGATTGGATTAAGTTGAACTACGGTTTAACAGGAACTAATTTTAAACACAAATTGACATTCTGGCCCTTATTCTTTCTTTGGTACTGAGATGAAAAGGTTAAATGCATTTCGGTAAGGTCTCTCTTCCTCTCTATTCTCCCTCGCCTCTCAGAAATACTATATACCTACTTAATAACCTTTACTTATGGTCAGTCAAAAAATACCTAATACGAATACATAGTCCTAATATTATTTATTATCATCTGCCTCGGTGGCGTAGTGGTCAAGACGCTCGCCTGGTAATCAGGAGGGCGTGGGTTCGATCCCAGCCGAGGTATGGAATTTTATCACTTAGTGACATGGCTCCAAATGCAACCGGTATGAGGGAAATGGATCATGACCTTATCACCCAATTAGCCATTGCCGTTATCAGGTAAGATTAATAGTTTGAGGAAGGAACACAAAGTCGTTTGAATCTTGGCTATTTGGTCACTATCCAAAAATTAACAATTCAGGGACTTGAAGTCTTCAGGATGTCCTGCTGTTTCGGTTCCAAGAATTCAGGAGAAAAAATGAAACTCAGTTGGAATACCAGCAGCTCCTTTATGTGTTATCCTAAAACCTAATCCAGGTGGTTATTATTATTATATTTTATGCTATTATTAACATGTGAATCTCAACGTGTGAAACGATGTAAGGCTGCATAATACAAGGTGGTCCAGAATTACCTGACGGTTTTGATTTGCCCATTACTTTGCTATAACTTGTCGTAGCTTGTTGAAATTAATATCACTAAGTTCAGAACTAAATGAGCTTTTGTTACAATGTAGTCGTGGACCCCACAACATCGAGCTCTCGCTGTGGTGGCATTTCTTAAAAGTAGTGGATTTTTGGACTAATTTTGATTTTCCTCCCTCCTCACCCAATCTTAGCTCGTGCGACTTTTTTTTATGGAAATACGTTAAAAACAAGGTGTATATTTATAAGACAAGGACTCTGGATGAGTTAACGCGAAATTCGTGCTATAGCCCAGGAAATGCTAAAGACAGTATGTCGATTTTGCACACAGATTGAATGTTAACAAAATTAGGGCAATTTTTCGGATAGCGTTGTCTGCAACACCTGATCACCATCACAAACAAAATCCCCAAAAAATTAAACCTCATTTTGTTATCTTTCATTTAAAATAGATATCACTCTTTTATCTTGAAAATTGAACGTGTAGCATCATTTTAAAAACCGTCAGGTAACTCTGGACCACCCTGTAGTTGGTTAAAAAGAAGTAATGAGTTAATGACTGTATAAATTGGTTCTTAGAGGAATGAAAAGCAATATTATATTGTGTACCTATTTAAAATAAATCTCACGCGTTTCTAAATGTGTGTCCTTGTTTGAAGAACTTGGAACATTATTTGAAAAGGCTCTCTTCTAAGCTATTCCATGAACGACTTTCACGCGAAATAGTGCATGTGTAAGGTTTTCTAATCCCAATGAAAGTCACTACACACAAAGATCTAAAGCAGAACAGGTTTTATTGAGAATTAATATTTCAACGACAGCGGAAAGAGATCCAAATAATCTAAAATCTAAATCAATGACCTATTATGTAACACAATTTGGCTTTACAAGGGTCAAAATATTTATTATTTTCATACCCGTGCACTATTTTGTGTGACATTATAATTCAATACCTATCAACTATACAACCTATAGGAATTAATATGCCATTATCTATCTATTATTTGTAGTTATTTGTAAGATTACAAATCATTATCATTACGAATATATAGTTTGTAGATTTCTCTTGTCTTCTACTCTTTATACTAATAAAAAATACATTATCATTTTGATCTATTGAAATTTTTTCCACTGAAACTATTACAAATTGCTTGTGTGTCTGAGTATTATTTTTTCATGCTAGGCAACTCTCTAGGGATAAGTTTATATCAGATTCTCCTATAAGTTGTGTTCATTTATGTAGATAAAATACAACTCTACATCATAGGTAATTATTATTAATCACTTCAGATTGGGGATTAAAAAAAACAAGCTGGGCGCGTCCCTCCAGGAATTTTTAGGCACGTAGTTTATTCGATCGTGATTTTTTTAGCCCATAGTTTATTCGATTGTGATTAAAGAAAATCAGTACCTATGCATAGGCTTGCCAAATATCCAAAATGTCGATTCGGGACGCGAATCCGCGAACATAATCGCGAAATCCGCGAACATAATCGCGAAATCCGCGAACATAATCACCAAATCCGCGAACACAATCGCGAAATCCGCGAACATAATCGCGAAACCCGCGAACATAATCGCCAAATCCGCGAACAAAATCGCCAAATCCGCGAACAAAATCACCAAATCCGCGAACATAATCGCGAAATCCGCGAAAAAAATCGCGAAATCCGCGAACATAATCGCGAAACCCGCGAACATAATCGCCAAATCCGCGAACAAAATCGCCAAATCCGCGAACATAATCACGAAATCCGCGAACAAAATCGCGAAATCCGCGAACAAAATCGCGCGAAATCCGCCGCGCAACATAAATCGCCAAATCCGCGACATACAATCGCGAAATCGCGAACATACATCGCGAATCCGGAACATTAATCGCGAAATCGCGGAATATAATCGCGAAATCCGCGAACACTAAATCGCCGAAATCCGCGAACATAATCGCCAAATTCCGCGAACATAATCGCGCAAATCCGCGAACATAATCGCGAAATCCGCGAACATAATCGCCAAATCCGCGAACATAATCGCGAAATCACATAGGTAGGATATGTACATAGGTGATAGGTAACATACCTATTATTAAAAACAGATAAACAAAATACAGTCGAACCTGGATAAACAAGAATCCAAGGGACCAGCTCATTTTTAGTCCGTCCTTCCTTTATTATTACTAATAATAAAAGGTATAGTGGACGGACT
>NW_007379516.1:0-49431 GCF_000475195.1 Diaphorina citri
TCACATTGACTAATAGACCCTATAACGAATTTTTTATATAAAACTATCTATAAATAAGTAAAGTCTAACTTTTTTTTTGTTAGATATAACTTTATATAGAAAAACTTAACTGTAATTTCTTCTATTGATTACAATTGATAGGCTATCTTATTCGTCTGTTCTGTTTACTTGACCAGTGACCAGTAGATCAGGTTCAGATCCTAGAGGACGTTCGCTACTATTTCCTAGATTGATCTGTGGTCTCCACTCCCCACATATTGATAAAACGCTACGACGTTTCTGTGTGTGTGGAGTGCAGAGTAGTTTCGTTCGGTTAAAGAATAAAAGAATAGAGTAGAAATATATACCTTGTTCATCCTCCTGGGATAAGACTGAAAAATCCCTTTACCCCCGCAGTCTAACCAAGGTCTCATATATTTTGACATATTATGGGGAACATATATTACAGGGGGATATTTTAGTCCAATGTGATATAATACAAAGTATACAAACTTATCTATGTAGATAGTAGTCAATTTATCTTCTTCCTCTCTCAAAGTTGAAAGGGTTGAATTCATAGTTTTTTTTTCTAATATAATAAAATTACAATTACTTAGTGTATTTTTAAACAGGATGCCTCAATTTGGTCGGATAGGTACTAATTGATTTTATCTCAAGAAAAGTTTCTTCTCCAAATACAAATCTACTGAATAGGTATACCTAGAGGCGGTTCAAACATATGAGTTGAACACAATAGGCATTGTTCCTAATTTTTGGATGCGATCGAACTGAATCAAAACTTTAGTAGTTTGGTCTTCGGATTCCAGATTTATATAGAGTGAGGAAAAAGTATAAGAGCTGGAAACCCGTGAATACCTTTTGAACGGCTTTAGTTAGACAGAAAGCTGAAACCGTTAAAGAAGTATTCAAGGGTTTCGAACATGATAACCTGAACAGGTATTCTCAAAAGAGAATCACAACTCTAAAAGGAAAACTAATATAGGTTGGTTGCATTGAGATGGCACTTTTCAAGATGGATAGGTAATGTGCAATGTTGAAATTTCGATGCAATCATAAAATGTAAGATCAACATATAGCAATCTAATAAATTCCAATGTTCTAATGTAAAATCCACCTCAAGATTGAAAATAAACAACTTCGCATAAAAAAAAAAAGAAAAACATTGAATTTAACTTTATTCCTCACAAAGAACTTGGAAGTTTACGTAATTTATGTTAAAGTTATTTTATGTGTTTAGATGATAACAAAATAATAATAATAAAATTAAGCTAATCTCTATCATTATTACCCATTAGGAGTATAATACACAATACTATGAACTTAGTAATACCTATAATGTATGAAAAGGGGACCTTCAAATACAAAATTACTTTGAAAAGATAAGATAAACTGTGATATTTACGGTAAAATCACTTTTTTCTCAGTAAAATCCATAAAATAATATAGAACAGCTTTGACAAAAGAAACCTTTCCATGATGCCTTCTTGAATTTTCAGTTTCGTCAAGTAAGTAGGTAGTAAATGTCTTTGATTGACTTGGTATTGAGAATTTAGCCATAGCATAAATGTGGATACTGGATACGTTCAGAATTAAATCATGAACAACTTATTACCTTCTGTTGTTTACCGTTAGATGATTAATCTTGCATTAGGACTCTACAAAAAAACTTAACAAAACATTAATGATGATGATCTTACCTTAGTTTTAGATGTCTGTGGGCTTTCAGTGTTGACCACCACAGCATACACTTCGACGTCATAGATCTCTGCGCCAGCCTCTCTATCCAAAATCTGAGCTGTAGTTACGATGCCAAGTTTGGTGTCAATATCAAACAGTCGATTCACTTGTTTTCCTGCAGTGGTTGTAATATTCGTCACGTAGTATTCGATTTCAGCGTTTTGTTGTTCAGCTTTGACAGTCAATATGCTTGTGCCTGGAGGTTCATTCTCGTACACACTGCCACTATACTCGTTTTCTTCAAATGCAGGTCCTGAAGTGCCAGGGCTGATAAGGGTGACATAAGCGTCTGTAGATTTTCTATCAGATTGAACTGCTTCATCAGTTGCTTTCACTGAGATCTGATATCTAGGTAGAGGATCCGAGATGAAGTACTTCAGGTTGAGAACACCTGTACTACGATGTAGACGAAAGATGTCCATATTACCACTGGTGAGTTCATAAGTGACAAGTCCATTTGTTCCAGAGTCCAGGTCCTTCGCTTGTATTTGCATAATCTGCATAGCGCCATAGGATTTTTGTTGGGGTAGAATAGCGGCATTCATCGAGACAAACTGAGGTGCATTATCATTCGTATCTTCTACAATAACCGTCACTAACTTTTCTGCAAATAGCCGGTTTGATTCTGGTATGGCTTGATCTGTAGCTACAACAGTCAGTCTAAACGTATCCACAGATTCTCGGTCAATTGGTAGCAACGTATGTATAACACCTGTTTTCGGATTAATGTGAAAATGGAATTTGTCTGGATGTTGGCTATTTTCTGGCTCTTGTTTGGAAATGGCATACAATATCTTGCCGTTGATTCCAGAATCAGGATCCTCAGCAGTCACAGTTACTATAGGCGTGTTAATGGGGATGTTCTCACGAATTTGGTGTTAGATATAACTTTATATAGAAAAACTTAACTGTAATTTCTTCTATTGATTACAATTGATAGGCTATCTTATTCGTCTCCTGCAAGAAAGGGGAATCATTGAAAGCATCAATTGCTTGCAATGATTTCTTTCCTCTTCGACTTCCTCTATACAACCTATTTCTCCTCGTATATGAGAGATCCATACACTTCATGCTTTTATTATTCGTATTTTAATCCACAATTCCACCTTACTTTGTGAATGAATAAACTGACAGGGTCCGCTAATTTGTTAGTCTCTCTTATGACAAGTTTGTCCGAGAGATTGGTCTTGGGAGGGTTTTATGTTCAACTTTTGTTCCTATTGTTGGAAATTTCAAGTAAGGAAAGGGAAAGACCACCTTATATTCCTGTAAACAAGTGCATCCACTGAGTCCTACCTATAGTTCATCCAGATCAATGTGACAGCAATGAGTCATCAACCCAAAATGAAGGAACCAATCAGATTGCAGGAAATCCTTACATTGTTGCAATTCAGGTAAAGGTCTATTTTTGATAAACTCTCTCTTTTAAAATGCAGAAGTAGCTCTAAGTTCAGAGGTTGGATTCCAGAACAGATAAGGTGGATATCGCCTTACCTGACTTTGTTTCACTTTCGGAGGAAGCACTGTGCAATATAGCTTCCCCTTTTAGAGTTTGGCATGTTTGGCAACAATGCCTTTTTTTTTTGCTGTCACATTGATCTGGACACACTATAGTCAGTATCAGTAATCACTGCAACCCATTCTGTAGAGAACATAGAGGAGCTTGCTGTCACATTGATCTGGACACACTATAGTCAGTATCAGTAATCACTGCAACCCATTCTGTAGAGAACATAGAGGAGCCTATGAATTCAACCCTTTCAACTTTGAGAGAGGAAGAAGATAAATTGACTACTATCTACATAGATAAGTTTGTATACTTTATAGAGGAGCTTATTGTAATAACACATTACGTTACGTCCAAGAATAGTACATAGTTAGGAGTTACATATTTATAACATTAACATTTATAACTCCAAAGTATTTAAAAACATAAAAGAAACTCGAGAGCTCTTTGATGCACACACATTTAACCAAGGCAAAACCAAAGCCACTTTACAAATAACTTCGAAATTATTTCCCACATAATATTTCTTTAAACTTTAATCTTCTTTTAGAAAAATAAAATATATATTCGTAGGTATTATGTGTAGATATAGGTACCTATAAATCTACAGGGTGTCAAAAAATATTTCTCCATCGAAAGCCTTTGGGTTTAATTTTTCTAGTGTCCCCTCCCCCCCACCCAATTAAGTGAACTTTGTTTTCGTAGTTTCCTATTACAAGAAAAAACAAACACCCCGTAGAAAAATTCAAAATCTTATCCATCAAGCAAAAGTTTTTCACAACGTTGAAAAATCAAAAATCTTCTAAGTTACCTAGTACCTACTTATTGTACCTACATTATTTTCTAGTGTGTAAACCTGTTTCGGATTTCTACTAATTACGATCATTTCCTATGTCTCAAAGTCCGGAGGGGTTCTCAGAAACACCCAGTATTTATACATTAACATATGAATATTAAGTCTTAAGGTATTTTTGTTTCTTACCTTCTTATACGTATCTTTAAGAAATGTATACGGGAACTTCGAAAAGTAGGTATCTTGCCTCCTTTTCCCTGTTGCGTACTCGTTTAAGTAGGTACTATGTACTCATTCTAAAAGAAGGAGAAATTGCCTTCTGATTAAGTCTAATTACCTATCACTATTCAATATTACATGTCAACTTGTTTTCGTGAAGTGACCTAATCCCATTTTGGGCCATCAGTGTTCCCGTTAGGGCCCTTCTTCTGAGTTACAGTTCATTGAACTACGAGTTATAAAAGGCTTAGTTCAAGACGAGAATTTGTGGCATGTCATTCCTTACTAGTTTGATTCATAGGGATTTTTGGACACAAGTTTTGGGTTTGGAGACTTGAGAAAGGGAGCTAGTCAGTGATAGAATAGGTAATATAGGAGCATAAATGCTAAATACATATGTATATTTTACTCTTGGCTCTAGGTATGTTATGGATCTGCATTTAACAGAACAGAGCTTAACATCATGTAATTTACGTGGTGAGCCGTGTAACACGAGAATGTATTTAAAAAAAATAGAAAGAGGTCTAGAGGTTCTAATGCTGGGTCGTTCGCATTTCCGAAATGAAATTTCAAATACCAGAAGCCCAGAACTTGAAGATATATTAAAAGAAGTTAATCTACAAATCAGATCATCTGAATACTATCTGACACCCACTGCAGGCTGATGGGTTTAACCCTTGTTGTCAGAAGGACGTATTTTTGATACCCTCATGTTGCTTTAAAAGGAGGAGAAATAGGTTGTATAGAGGAAGTCGAAGAGGAAAGAAATCATTGCAAGCAATTGATGCTTTCAATGATTCCCCTTTCTTGCAGAATGATCAGAAGGAGAAACAAGGCAAACGAATACTCGTAAAAGAGACAGAAGGGAAATTTGTGTCTTTCGTTTCTAGTTTTCAATATATCGAGGGAAACAAATTGAACACAAACAGGTTAAATCCAACAGGCTTGAATATTTGGACTGAAAAATACTTCTTAAGTAGATCGGACTTAAATACCTACTTCAATTTTGAAGTGATCTCTTTACTTGGAATGATTAATGGATCACGCCATCAGAAAAATCAAATAACCTATTTAGTATTTGTTGTGTTCTATGAAAGATGGTCTCTTCTAATGCACTTACTTTGGTCTTGTCCTTGATGACCTCCAAGAATAACATGTCATGTCATTATTACTGTACCTATGTAACTTTTAATTTAAATTTAATCATTGCTGGAAAATCCTGAAATTCTTGTGTTACATTTCATTATTCATCTGAACAATTCCACTAGTGTTCTATGAAAGATGGTCTCTTCTAATGCACTTACTATGGTCTTGTCCTTGATGACCTCCAAGAATAACATGTCATGTCATTATTACTGTATGTAACTTTTAATTTAAATTTAATCATTGCTGGAAAATCCTGAAATTCTTGTGTTACATTTCATTATTCATCTGAACAATTCCACTGTGTAATCCAGAACATTGATATTATAATGTTACCCCTTATCAGAAAGTTCTGGTATAGATGAGGCAAGCGAGATGTACGATCGTCTTTAATCTCCAAGCATTCAGCATCGACATCACAAACATATTCAAATGATCATTTACAGTTAAAAACTTCCTAACTGAAAAACTTCTTGTTCAAATCATAGGTACACTAAACTTTAAACTTGCAAAAGCAATAAATCATACTGCTAATTTCTGAGCTGTTCTCAACCTTGATTCTGATTCCTGTGGTTCCTGAATAAGCGAAGAAAGACTTGGGTCAGTGGTTTTATATTCATTTGTGTTCAACATTTAAGACAAACAGTTCCATCTGAATTTTAAATTCTACGCATGGCGCCTGATTAATAATTGCCAATTTGAAATTTCAGAAAACAAGAGACAGATGCTGTCTGGTTATATGTCAATTTTGATAATTAGTATGACCACTTCCTTTTCAATCAGAGCTGGTTTACTGTTAGTGCTCCTAAATTAGCTCAATTGCCCCTACGAGAAGCAAAAGCCAACTGGTGCATCATTTTAGACACTAAATAAAGAACACAATATTATGTTCTTTAGGCTATAAGAAATTAATAATTGCCAATTTGAAATTTCAGAAAACAAGAGACAGATGCTGTCTGGTTATATGTCAATTTTGATAATTATTATGACCACTTCCTTTTCAATCAGAGCTGGTTTACTGTGAGTGCTCCTAAATTAGCTCAAATGTCATACCTATTGCCCCTACGAGAAGCAAAAGCCAACTGGTGCATCATTTTAGACACTAAATAAAGAACACAATATTATGTTCTTTAGGCTATAAGATCAGTTGTGTAAAAGCTCAAGCTAGATAAGCCAAAGATAGGTAATGTGAATCAGATGGTACCAGTTGAAGAAAACACCAACTCCAATAGTATTAGGATGGTCTGGTCCGTTTGTTATTCCTTCATACATGATGCTATGCAATTTGTTTCTCAAGCATAAATTCGTACGTTTAATATATTTTTGTTTGTAAATTATTGCCCTACTGAGTTGCAAAAAAATATGGCTGCAACTTTCAGCTCTATTGCATTCTAAGTACTATCCGTTTTTTACTGCCCTTTTGTGACTTCATCGGTCTTGAGGTGCTTTCACGTATCGAGTCCTTGATCTAACGTTTTCCGTTTGAGACTATTAAAATGCAAATTTATGTATCCCTCGCTAGGATAGAAAGGTAGACTTACTATTGAGACAGAAAATTTGTGAACAATGTGATCAATTGATTATACTGATCATCTAAGTTGAGACCCATAAAGATCTGAAGAAGCTCTGAAGTTTTGGTAGTTCCCCCATTGATAGTGGGTAGTTCAAAACTTCCAAATAGAGAGCCATTTCACAAAAGTGCTCGGGCTAGTAAGACAATTGCAAATATTAAACAAAAACCTTTTTTGCCTGATGAATCCTTTAGGTTTTAAAGTCATTAAAACAACTTGATTCCTTCAACTCTTCAGTGGTGTGGTTTGGAAAAAGAAAAGGAGGCTTTTTCTTGAGCCCTATCTGAATATTAGATAGGAGTAGATCCTTTTCTTTCTATGTATTTTCATATAATTTCCATTACCCTCTTCTTAATTGTGGTGTCCTTTTACTTTCTGGGCGCAATCTCTAATTTTTGCACCTAATTAGACACATCAAAGCGTCATGTTGCGGGGATATTAGAGGGGCGATTGATTTTGGGCTGATTTTGGGTCCCAAATATCACGTGCTCTCCCTAAATTTAAATGTTATTGCATATTTAGTGTGCAAGAAACCCTCGTCGCTCGAATGATTTAGTACACCACTGAGCTCAAGCTCTCCAAGTCTTTCATTAAGTTTTTATAAGAAATGAAATAAAAATTTCCTCTTCTTCTTTGTTTTGTGTCGTTCGTTTGTTTTAATTATCATCAGACCTGAGGTGTTCCGAAATATTTGGGCCCCGCGATTGCTGTTTTATGGCTTTTGGTTTCTCTGCCCCAGACGAAATGAACGTATGAGGATATTTAGTCTTGTCTGGACAAGTAGGCTTCTTCCAGTGATCTGTAGCGTAGGAGATGCTCCTGCTAGACGCATATTTGATTAAAACTTATATGCATAAATATCTTATAGTGACCAGCGGGCCTTTGTTCAGCATTTGCGTTTCTTGCAACTTGTATCTAACCTACTTTATTTTATTTCTTTTCAGGTAAGACCTTTGGTCATTTGCTCTCACTCCTGAAAATCTTCCAACAATGGTGAGTTTCCTTCTACTCTGCATGAATAGAGCTTTTTTAATTGAAGACAAATCAATCCCTATATTGTACTTTCTACTAGGTATTTTATTTTCTTTTCAGGTAAGACCTTTGGTCATTTGCTCTCACTCCTGAAAATCTTCCAACAATGGTGAGTTTCCTTCTACTCTGCATGAATAGAGCTTTTTTAATTGAAGACAAATCAATCCCTATATTGTACTTTCTACTAGGTAAGTATACCTACTCATTAGCTTCTAAACATCGTCCTAATTTCTACTGATCTCATCCACGCGTATGTAGGTACCTCCACCTGTTAGTACTCTTACCAGTCTTAGTCATATGACTACCAAATGTCCATTTTATTCTTGGTCATCAATTCAAGAACCTGTAAAGAAAACATCAGATGATTATAGAAATAATACAACAAAATCCATTATTTCTTACGTAATCTAAATCTATCGGTTGTATTCGATTGACTTTAAATTTTTATTATCGTTTATCCATCCGGGTAAGTACTAATTTAGAAACATAAAATTATGTAGTTTAGATGTTGCAAGATGTTTTGTGATATCAACCCGGCAACCTCTGGATGACACCTCTGTTCAAACGTTTGAAACCATGAACCAAAATATGAAACTGGGGAGAAAAAGAGATACTGAACCATCACCTGGTTATTTTTGAAAAGGATCAATTTAAAGCCTACAATCAATAAAACCTTTTATCGCGGTATTTATCTAGTACAAGGTGTACGGGGCTGAAATGACATCAGACACAGGGGACAAACTGTCTTTTGCCCCTCGTAATTTCTTCAGTATGGCACACTTTTAATTTACCTCAAAGTATTCACTGGAATGTAATGATAATATAGGGCTAAAAGGGGTTTTTATTTTTGTAATAATATGATGATTTATCTGGATATTTTTTTTTTTTTCCTTTCAAATGGATGACTCCTAGATATATGTAGATACTTGTACATATTATTTCTGTCTCCCCTATACTATGACTTTTTTTACTCTTATGAAAAGTTATCTTGAAAGAAAATTTCTTGGTTTTCCAATCCAATATTAACGACACATTGTAACAAGATTTTCATATTCCCTGTATATTCACAGGTATGAGATCACGATAGTTGGTTGTACTCTGTATATTATACAATCAACCCCCAAATATCAAAACCCTCACACATCATGAAAACTATTAATTTATTTTCACCTGGGTTTAAGGGGATCCAAACAACCCCTCGCTAGATCCTTTTACAGGCATGAAGTTAGGTAAACTCAGATGGAGTAAAGGTCTTTTTGCTTTCTCTTTGAGTGGCTTTAGCCGGGTAATGCGCTTGTGGTAATTTTCAGTCATATTCAGTTTTTGGGGCGAGTCTATTCTCGGCAGTTTTTCATTGTCCTTTGGGTCCTGTTTGGGCTATGATATTTTAAAGCCCTCTTCTTCTTCCTAGCCTTTTCCTTTTTAAATAGTTTCGGCGTTTCTTGCGAAATGTGGCTGTTTTACGTTGACCCTTCCCTTCTCTAACTAAAATTGTAGGCCCTCCAGATTAAAATTGTAGACCCTCCTCTTCCATTCTCAACACCAATATAAGTGACTCAACTTTGTATTTTCAACAGGTTCAAAACTCCCTAAATTCAGCCTTAACTATTGAGTTTTACCAACCAGTGTGTAACCTTTCTTAACATTCCTACGGTGCTTCTATTAGCTACCTAGGATATTTAGAGACCCAGTGGTTCTTAGATTTAGCTTCATTTTATACTAGATCTAATATTCTAATCCTAATGACCTTCATCCATCATTCAAGCTCGGTTGACACATTTTTTCTTGTCTCATCTTTCTCTTCCTCTCTCTTGTTCCTCTCTCTTCTCCCTCTCTCTTTCTCTTTCTTTCCCACCCTCCATTTTCTCTCTCCCCTTTTATTTCTTCCTTGTCTCATCCTTTCCTGTTTCTCCTTCCCACCCCCTAAAGGATGGGTTAAGCCTCTACGAATCTACTAATCCCTCCCTCTCTTTTTCTTCATTTTCTCTCTTCCCTTCTTTTATTTTTAGATGTAAAGATGGGTTTTTTCCTTACAATTTTGGTCACCACTCATTCCCTGCTTCTAGACGATCAGAGATCATAGCAAAGGGATTTTTTTCTGGTCTGATAGGCAGTGGAACGAACAGGGATCTTTCTAGTCACTGTCAAAAATACGGTAATTACAGGTGATCCCTATCAGAGGAGGTTCCTTATTGAAGACTCGATGTTGGGCTGTGATAGCATGTCTAAAACACTTCTTGATGTAACGAGACTTTACTAGACCATCCTCACACCTGATGAAATGCATAAGACGACTGTAACCAACACTTTTTTCCGTGTATATTCTGACGAAAACTACTCATCAGAATTGGAAAATGTAGGTATGTGTATCTGTCAGCCAATGGCTAAAAGTAAGGCTGTCGCTGTCGGTCTTAGACAAGAGATTTTGATCCTTGTATCTAGCTCCACGATATCTACCCTTCAACAAGTTATCACACTATTGTTATTGGATGTAGATGCACTCCTCTAAATTGTAGACAACTCTTGCCAAAATTATAAAAACTGGCTTAGATTTTTTCCCCTAATGAGTCCAAAAATCTCTCATGGTCTACCTATAGAAAAAAATATAAAATGGGAACCTTGTATTTGGACAGAATGGACAAGTCCGATTTGATTTAGATATAACGGAAGTTGAGTAGATGACAAATCAAATTGAACCTGCGCCATTCATTGTCACATGAGAAGACATACAAAGGTGTACCGAAATTCCTTTGGATCGTTTGATCGGTATCTACAATTTTTAAAATAAAGTAGGTTAGATACAAGTTGCAAGAAACGCAAATGCTGAACAAAGGCCCGCTGGTCACTATAAGATATTTATGCATATAAGTTTTAATCAAATATGCGTCTAGCAGGAGCATCTCCTACGCTACAGATCACTGGAAGAAGCCTACTTGTCCAGACAAGACTAAATATCCTCATACGTTCATTTCGTCTGGGGCAGAGAAACCAAAAGCCATAAAACAGCAATCGCGGGGCCCAAATATTTCGGAACACCTCAGGTCTGATGATAATTAAAACAAACGAACGACACAAAACAAAGAAGAAGAGGAAATTTTTATTTCATTTCTTATAAAAACTTAATGAAAGACTTGGAGAGCTTGAGCTCAGTGGTGTACTAAATCATTCGAGCGACGAGGGTTTCTTGCACACTAAATATGCAATAACATTTAAATTTAGGGAGAGCACGTGATATTTGGGACCCAAAATCAGCCCAAAATCAATCGCCCCTCTAATATCCCCGCAACATGACGCTTTGATGTGTCTAATTAGGTGCAAAAATTAGAGATTGCGCCCAGAAAGTAAAAGGACACCACAATTAAGAAGAGGGTAATGGAAATTATATGAAAATACATAGAAAGAAAAGGATCTACTCCTATCTAATATTCAGATAGGGCTCAAGAAAAAGCCTCCTTTTCTTTTTCCAAACCACACCACTGAAGAGTTGAAGGAATCAAGTTGTTTTAATGACTTTAAAACCTAAAGGATTCATCAGGCAAAAAAGGTTTTTGTTTAATATTTGCAATTGTCTTACTAGCCCGAGCACTTTTGTGAAATGGCTCTCTATTTGGAAGTTTTGAACTACCCACTATCAATGGGCGAACTACCAAAACTTCAGAGCTTCTTCAGAGCTTTATGGGTCTCAACTTAGATGATCGGTATAATCAATTGATCACATTGTTCACAAATTTTTTGACTCAATAGTAAGTCTACCTTTCTATCCTAGCGAGGGATACATAAATATGCATTTTAATAGTCTCAAACGGAAAACGTTAGATCAAGGAAGGCTCTCATTGGTTCTATCCGAGCAGATTAGGCACTATTACTATTATCTATTGGAGAGAGGAGTAAAAGGATCAGTGCAATATGAAATACAAAATGAATATATTCTTTCCAAAAACACGAACTTTTCTTTTGTACAAATGACAATATTTCAGGTAGAGGAGAGGAAATATATATACTTTTGTCCCTTCGAAGAAAAAAAAATTGTCCCTTGACAAAACCAGTTTTCTAAATTTAATCCGAAGGATAATAATAAAATACCATGAATGAAAATTTTGGACACTTTTGTTAAGGACTTAAAATATATATCGGTAGTCATCCTCAGAATATTTCAAATGCTTCCCTTATGCACCTTCTTTGTTAATTTTAATCAAAAAATATACCTATTGGTATCACACCAATCATAGGTTTACACGTAATATTCTGATTTATATCATAATATTTTTAGCTATTCATTTATTTGTCCATTTCAGATCAATTGGATTTCATATTCATAATCATCCATATTTTATATTAAGGCATCATTTGCTTGATACACACTGCAGGGATCGAAAATTTCACTCGTGAGCGCAATGAGTATATTGTGAACCTTTTTTAATGAGCGCAAAGGGTACATTTTAAACAATAGATGTGCTCATTTGGTATATTACGGTTGGAACAATACAAGATCTAAATGATGATTTATAATGGTCAAGTTCTTTTCAATTTAATAGTTTACTTTTCTTGGTATTCTTATTTTAGTACTAAATACAAGTTGCTGAGTACCTGTGGGTACGCACCTCTTTAGCACTCCAACAGATTTGGAAGGGTGAAGTTGTTGTGGATATTATGGGAAAATCTAAATTGTCCTTGAACAATTCATTTTCAAATTTCGACGGCAAAGGCTGATTTCTGTCTCCTTAGCCAGAAACAGATTTGCCTACCCTAATGCACGGGTATTTCTTATGAACATTCTTTGTAAATTCCAATGAAAGCAATACTCATACTTCTCAAACTCACATTGATAGATCACCTAGAACCAAAGAGGTCATTAGGGACATGATATTTTTGTTTCGTCCCTGGGTCAATTCCGAACCATTTCTTTTTGTCTTTTGTGTTAAATAGAGGATTGAGGGTATGGTACCTATTTGTTGTGTTTGTTTGTTTTGGACTAGATACTAGATGTTAACTGTTATTTATCTAACATGTCATTAGCCTTTGTTTGTAACAATGTCTTAATTTTGTACTGTTCTTATTTCTCACTTGGATGTTCTTCTACCTATTTGTTCGAGACTGTGTTTCCTAGGAATCTAAAGACGTTAACTGGGGTTCGGAATGGTTTCACAGAAATCATTCTTTCCTTCCAACACCATTTTGATTCTTCGGCCTATAGGTAGTTGAAATATTACATGTTAACAACATTCAGTACATAGTACCAACCCAAGTTAATGAGATCCGTGTGTCAAAATTTCTTATTCGTAAAATCTCCCATGCCTTTCCTTCTTGTTCTCTTGTACATACCTACATCATGATTCTAGCTTTTACTTCCGAGTTTCTGAGTAGGTGTTGTTCAGTAATTACCAGAAGAAGCGAAGAACAGGACAAAGTAGGTGGGAAGAAAAGGAAAAGAAATATTTGAGAGGCGGACGTTGTACGAAATGGTCTCCGGGTACGAGGTATAACTGGTTGGATAGGCTAGCATGGAACATAATATGGAGCATGGAACACAGGAAACGTCATGTACAGGGAGGGGGACATGCTAATCATTCTGCAGGCTTGAATTTCGCGCAGGAAACATTTAATTAATTATTCTCATAAAATAAACCAAGTTGTTTTAATGACTTCAAAACCTAAAGGATTCATCAGGCAAAAAAGGTTTTTGTTTAATATTTGCAATTGTCTTACTAGCCCGAGCACTGGTGCTAACTTTTGTGAAATGGCTCTCTATTTGGAAGTTTCGAACTACCCACTATCAATGGGCGAACTACCAAAACTTCAGAGCTTCTTCAGAGCTTTATGGGTCTCAACTTAGATGATCAGTATACGTAATCAATTGATCACATTGTTCACAAATTTTGTGTCTCAATAGTAAGTCTACCTTTCTATCCTAGCGAGGGATACATAAATATGCATTTTAATAGTCTCAAACGGAAAACGTTAGATCAAGGACGTTCTTATAATATAAGATATATTTATTAAATATATTTAGTGGACTATATTTCGAAAAAGTTTCTAATTTTCAATTTTTGGTCTTTTTTTTAGTACCTAGTCATAATCACTTTGTTGCAAACGCATGTACCGTTTATTAACAAAGAAATTTATCTGAAGAACTAAAAGAAAATACAATATTATAATCTCAAGTTGATATTGCGAACCCCTAGTTTGAAATTTACAGCAGAAAAAAACCCATGCCTATTGAAAGTTTTGTAATTGAAAAAATAAATAGGTGTAGGTAAGCAACAATGGAAAGAACGACTAGGGGAATAACTGATTATCGTGTAATGTACTTTTTCATTTATTCACAAAAGAAACAGAGAAAGTTTTTTTTTTCTTCGCTCTTAAAATAAAACCTTTGTCTAAAATTTGACATGCTCGTGACAAAAATGAAGTCACTTAAATTAAACAAATGCCATAAAAACATCAGCAAAAAACTTTACACGTAAATAGTCATGAAAGATATGACTCTATGGTAGGTACCTATGGGTGTCTTGTGACTAAAATATTATGGATGGTATCATATTATTTCAACATAATACCTATGTACCTACTTGTATGTTAAATAATACGCATATGAAATTTGATGGCAATTGAAGGCGAGGGAGATAATATGAGCTTTTAATATGCATGACATTTCATTTTCATATTCTTCATCTTCTCCCACATACCCTTATTCTGGCATGGATTGCGATCGTCAGTAACATACAAATGTATTATGTTAAGGTATGTATATTTTAGGACCTTACACTTTGCTCAGTCTGGTTTTCCTCTGAACAACCTTTAGAGACAATGTTACATACATGGACTTCACGTAACTTCAGTAACGGACCATGGTAAAGGTATAAATATAAAAACAAAAGCTTGCTGTAAATACTGTATACTCGTAGACGATTTAGAACTGTAAAAAATCAATCTAGATCTCTAGAATCCGAACTATAACCTGCTGACTTAATCTTGGCAGGTGATATATGGATACATTCAAAAAAATATGCGGAAAGCGGAAGTATTTACCACACCAAACCTATTCACTGTATGTAGGTACCTATTTAGTTAAGGTAGATACAATGAGCAACTTCATAATACGTGAGTGCAAGGCCCAGAAATCTAGCAGATATAAAGAGCTTGGAAATACTCTGAATGTCTCATATTCCAAATATTCCGCTATGCTATGAAACTTTCATACAATATAAACTCGACGATATTCCACATGTGAGAGATAGAGATAGAGAAATAAAATATATTGGAGGGATAGATGTCAACTGAAAAGAGAGTGAGACAGAGATTATATTCTACTTATTCCTAGCTCGATATCACATGTGACCTTTTGCAGAATCTTGTCTTTTATATTATTATAGGTATATCGAGAGTCTCTAGTCTCTAGTTGACTGTGTCGGGAGTATGAGCCGAACCACACTTGATCTTGCAGACAATACTGCAAACCCGGGTCCTTCATTCACAATCGAGATCTGATTAGCTAACTTACGAGGTCAAATGAACTCGATATAACTCATGTGGGTTGAATGTTGAAATAACATGGAAATGCGAGAACCTGGGGTGGTTTCTTACTCTTTGGTTTATTTTGATCGATTTCCCCATTTCAAGAGCACCGTACATAGGTACGTTATTAGTAGAAATTAGGATAAACACGACAAAGAAACTGCAATGTTATCAGAGCATATGATAATCTTCATTCAAATAAAGAACATCCACAAAAAGAACCATGTAAAACAAAACCAACAGAAAATCAAACATAGATGCTCATGCTGTCAACATACGCGGCGTTCACATTGACTAATAGACCCTATAACGAATTTTTTATATAAAACTATCTATAAATAAGTAAAGTCTAACTTTTTTTTTTGTTAGATATAACTTTATATAGAAAAACTTAACTGTAATTTCTTCTATTGATTACAATTGATAGGCTATCTTATTCGTCTGTTCTGTTTACTTGACCAGTGACCAGTAGATCAGGTTCAGATCCTAGAGGACGTTCGCTACTATTTCCTAGATTGATCTTCACACACACACACACACTCCCATTAGTAGTAAGAATAAAAAAATCAAGAACTGCCTAAAGAAATTTGTGAAGTTTTGTTGAACAGAGTAACAGTAGGTCCTGAGCTGGTATCTATTCATTTCTTCAAGGTTGATTTGGATGTTGGTTGCTTAAAAAGTTCCGTCAGGCTCGGAATATCAAGCATACAAAAATAAAATTGGAGTAAATAGTTTGACTGCACTTTTTTTTGTGGTTTGAGTTGGAGCAATTACCATATGTTAATTTTACAGGCTTCATATTCAGGGTAGCAAAATTTAAAATCAGTAGAAAAACAAAAATACACAATGTAAAAGAAAGTAAAAAAAAGCAATTCGATAAAATTGACAACCAACTTTTTCTAGTGGTTTAGAGAAAACGACAAATGGATCTTTACTTGACAAATTTCAAACTAAAAAAAGTTGAAAGTATGTATAAAAACCAATTTCAAATGAAATTCCAAGCCTGGCCAGAGTTGGTTGTGTTGTGTTTATACACAGTGAATTCAGTCAGAGAGTCAGAAATGAGATATGATGTAGTGTTAATGAACCCAAACCCTAGTGCCACAGTACAGGTAGTGTGAGCATCTTTTCTGTATTGGGATACACTGATGTCAGAGACCAGAAGAACACAACATTTTTTTTTTTTTTTTTTTTTTTAACTTTTTAAAAGTGATAGGCACATTTATCGTGTTAATGGGGATGTTCTCACGAATTTGGCGAACAATAGCTGTGTTGGGAAAACTTGGTGGATTATCATTGCAGTCTTCTACATTGATTGTGAACATGAATATCGTTGATAATCTTGGTGTTCCTCCATCTGATGCTGTCACATTCAATACATAGGAATTGATCTCTTCATAATCCAACTTTTTATGAAGGTACAATATGCCGGTGACAGGATCCATATGAAAAGTGTCACGTTTATTTCCAGATCCTATTGAGAACAAAACTTCATTATTCACTCCTATGTCTGAATCAGTAGCTTGGAAGTGAAAGAGTTGAGTATTAACAGTGGTATTTTCATACACAGAAATTTTACTTTCAGTTTTGACAAACATTGGTGCATTATCGTTTTCGTCTAGCACATCAATAGTGACCATGGTTGTGGAACTCAGTTGGTTAGAAACAACAGTAGCGGCATCACGTGCTAGTACTTTCAAGTTGAACTTTGAAACAGTTTCCCGATCTAGCAGTTTTGATATAGTTATTTGACCAGTTGCTTCGTCAATAGAAAAATGCTCGTCATCGTTACCCGAAATAATCTTGTAGTAAACATCTCCATTGAGTCCTTCATCAGCATCCATTGTGGATACACGAAATACTTGGGTTCCTATTGAAGCACCTTCAGATATTTGAACTTTGTAAGGCGTTCTTAAGAACTGAGGACTATTATCATTCTGGTCGGTAATATAGACATCAACTTTTACTTTATCTTTTAGTCTAGGTGATCCATTATCACTAACAGTAGCTTCCAGAGAAATAAAGTTCTGACCTGTTGTTTGTAATAAGTTCTCACGATCAAAAGATCGCATTGTTTTGATGAAACCATTTCTTGAATCGATTTCAAAATCTCCTTTAGCATTCGATAATGCAAAAGAAAGCTCAGCATTTCTACCAACGTCTTTATCTGTTGCAATCAGTTTCCCTACGAATGAGTCAGGGGGTAAGTTTTCCATAACTGAAAAGACAAATGAGCTATTTGAAAATTCGGGTTTGTTATCATTTTCATCAATAATATGAATAACCACGGGCACTGAAGAGCTTCTAGGATATTTACCATGGTCTTCAGCTAATACTGTCAATGCATAGTAATCTCGAGTTTCCCTATCAAGAGAATTACGCACATACATGAATCCATCTGGGAAGATTCCAAACTTATCCTCACCATTCCCTTCTATAATAGAGTAAGATACAAATCCGTTATTCCCCAAGTCACTATCTTTTGCAACCAATTCGAAAAATCGATTATTTACAGGTGTGGATTCAAGAAGTGATGTTTCATAACTGCTCATATCAAACACGGGCGTGTGATCATTGACGTCTTGGATGTAAACATTGACTGAATGTTTGGAGGACAGAGACTGTTTACCCGAGTCAGAGGCCACAATTTCAATAGTAAGTGTGCTCCCTGGGGGTGATTGGATAGGTTTGTTTAGATATATTACTCCATTAGTCTCCACAATTTTAAATTGATCATCGGGATTGGAACTTAGTGAGTAGAAAATTCTACTGTTTACACCAGAATCTCTGTCTCTTGCACGGGCCACATAGATTTCCTGCCCCACTGCTGCATTCTCTGGAATTGTAATTTCATCTTTATCTCGATTGAAAATTGGAGCATTGTCATTCAAATCCAACAGAGTGATATTAACAAAGGTTTTACCATAAGAAAGTCTACTACGTGCAGAGACAACAAGATTGTAAATAGACTGCTCCTCGCGATCTAATTTTGCTGCAGTAATTATCTCACCTGTTCTATCGTTGATTTCAAATTTCTTTTTGGGATCTCCATAGACAATAGCATATTTTATCTGATCAATCGTTGCTTGCATATCTGAATTTCTTATTTTGATTTTTCCCACATCACGTCCCAAGTTTTCTTGCATTTTGTCATGATCTTCAAGTATTGAAAACGTATATCCATTGTAATGTTCGAACTCTAGTGTCTCAACCATCGAGTTTTTAATTATTTCAACAATTGCATTTTCAGTTGCTTTTCTATTGCCACCATCAACAGCTGAAATTTTCAGACGATATAGTTCCTTATTTGAATTAATAAGAGATGCTTTCAAACTCAATATTCCTGTGGTGTCGTTGATATGAAACAAACCTTCACTACCACTTTCTATACTATACGTAACCTGAGCGTTCTTACCACAATCTAAATCATAAGCAGATACTTGTACTATTGATACCCCAACTTGTGTATCCTCTGGAATTTGCTTGAAATATTGTGAAGGGTAGAATACGGGATTGTTATCATTGACATCTTCAATAAAGAGGAACACGGTGGCTGTTGAAGATTGTGGGGGTGTTCCATGATCCTTTGCGATGACCTTGAGTTCATAATCAGTTATAGTTTCACGGTCAAGTTTAGTTTTCACTGTCAATTGTCCAGTTATTGAATCTAAACTGAATATTCCAGGATATAAGAAGTTGACATCTTGGTGGAGAGAATAGGTCACACTTCCATTCGTACCCTGATCATGATCACTTGCAGTCAATGTTGCAACAAGTGTATTTGCAGCCGAATTTTCCAACAAAGAAATATTCAATACGTTTTGAGTAAATTGAGGTTTTTCATCATTTTCGTCGAGAATACTAACTTTCAGTTGTGTGTATGCCCACTTAGGATTAGGCCCTCCATCTCTTGCTGATATTTTGAGTTCGATTGAATCTTGTTTCTCTCGATCGAGTTTACTTTTGGTTGTTATCAGACCAGATGTGGGGTTAATTTCGAACCATTGATGTTCATTTCCAGACACGAATGCGTAAAATATTTGAGCATTAACACCGGTATCTTCATCAGTGGCAGTTATACCTGCAACATAGGAGCCAGCAGGTGCCAGTTCACTAAGTACAGCGGAGTATTCACTCTTCTCAAACACAGGTTCATGATCATTGACATCGTTCACGTGGATGATGAGAAAAGCTGTGGCAGTGCGAGGAGGGTTGCCCTTATCGGTGGCTATGATGGTCAAGTTGTATTTATTGATATGTTCTCTATCTAATAGTCCATTGACACGGACAATGTCAAAGCTCTGTGTACTTTCTAATCGAAAATGATTCATTTCATTTCCAGATCTAATTTCAACTTTCGTTTCACCATTCAATCCTTCATCTGGATCTACTACAGACACGGCTGCCACCACAGAACCATTGATAGCGTTTTCATCCACTGTGGCAAAGCCAGCGGTAGATGGGAAATAACGAAACTTGATAACAGGATCATGATCATTGGCATCCAACAAATTAACAGTTACATAGGTCCGTCCATCTTGTCTTGGAGAGCCATGATCCCTGGCGAATACTGTGAATACACAACTTTTTGGGCAGCTTCCACCTGGTCTCTGTTGTTGACAGTTCTGTTGAGGACATTCCAACTTTTCGGAAGTAAAAATTTCTCCCGTATCAGGATTTACTGTAAATTTTCTTTCAGTTTCAGACAGATAATAAGTTATCTTTGCATTGTCCCCCTGGTCATTGTCCGTTGCGATTACTTGTAAAACTTTGGTGCCTGGCAGTACACTTTCATTGAGCGACACACTATAGTCGCTAACTGAATGTGCAAATATTGGTGGATTGTCATTCACATCCAAGATGGTTACGTTGACCTGCAGGTATCCATACCGAGTGGGAGTGCCACCGTCCCGGGCAGATATGTTCAACTGATAAAAGTCTACAGTTTCCCGATCTAGTTTCCCGGTTGTTTGCAAATACAGATACGACGTTTCACCGCTCGGATTTGCCGTCACTTTAGCCTTTGAATTTTGTAGGGTATCAGAAACTTGGACGCTATGATCTACAGTTCTACACTACTAAAACCAATTGAAAAAAAAAAAAATGGCCTTATCAGATAGAACTTATCACATTCTGCTTTCAACCCTTTATTGGATCGAATTGGTAAACACTGATTTCGTAATCCCTACCTTCATTGCACCTACCAATGTTCAACTTGATGCATAATAAGTATGTTCAACCGGTAAAACAGAAATCCCTAAAATCTTGACCTATAATAAATTAATAATCGTTCAATCTACCTCAGAAAATCATTTTAACAAACTCACGGGATTTTTCCCGTCACTAAGAACGGGTGAACCGTTATTGCTATCGCACCGCAAGTAGCAATACGCACAAAAAAGGGGTTAATCCATATAAAAAGAAACCAGCCTGTTGGACAAATCTCGGCACATTGCAAATCTGTTGACAGCACGTGGGGGTTTGAACCCGGCGCCTTCCGTATTGGCGGATTACAAGCCTAGTTACCAGACTACCAGACTTGGGACTACACACATACTAGGCATTACCAGCTGGATGCTCATTGGACCGCACTGATAACGGCATAGCTGGGGTCACAATCTGATATTTAACAGTTGGATCAAGAATTTGATTGGTTGATTGCGAAAATTTCAGCCAATCAGACAGAGTTAAACTAAATAAAACTTAATTAGATTGTAGTCCTTTTCCATCAATAAAATATTAAATGCCGCACAACGGCAAGAAGGCGTTTTCAAAATTTCATCTTTCATAAGGTTTGGAAACGCTTGCATAGCTCCGTGCCCGATTGAGTATCACACTAGGCTTGCACACCGGAGGTCCCGGGTTCAATCCCCGGCAGTCCATGTTTTTTGGCTCTGTGCTTGGGTAGCTGTAAAGGGCGTTTATTATAGCCGATGGCCCTACTTATACCAATGGATAGCTACAGCTACTTTCATCGAGTAACCCCTCTCATGACTTTAGTACCCGCAGCCGCGCTTTCCGAGAACGAGACCGATATACTAGGTTCGGGAAACTCCGGAGGGTTATCATTTACATCCGCGACAAATATTCGAACTTCTATGGGATACGTTGGTTGACTAGAGAGCACAACCAGGTCAAAACGGTCGGTTGCGAGAGACTCACGATCTAGTACAACTGAAGTCCTTATTTCACCTGTTGTGCTGTTCATAATGAACTCTCGAGGAGGTTCATTAAACCGGTAGGTGAACCCTGGTTTGATAGGAATAAAACCAACTGCTGTGCCCCTTGGTTGTCCTTCCAACACCTCAAACTGGACCCGCGTGTCCACAGCTCTAGATTGCATTTGGGCAGAGGCATAATCCGTGTCAGAAATGTAGTTTGGAGGCGATGGGGATCTCTTTCTTCCAGGTCCTTGCCCTTGAGCTTCTATTAAAAACCACTGCCCTAAGAGGAAGAGCAAAATGCAGCGCTGCATCGTTTTTCATGCGCTGCTTTTAAGGAAAGCTGTCTTGTAGACTATTTCATGAAGAACGGCTATAAATCGCACATGATGAAGTTATTCCATGGTTAGTTAATCCTGGTCACTTAACACTAATAGTAATCACTTAAAAATACATCTCTGAACAAAGTTACTATCCGTGAACAGAAAGTTTCACACTCTGGCAAGCAACGTGTTAACACCGATTCGACACAAAATCAACACGACGCGACGGTAAAATAACTTTGAAATCAAACCGAATGAGGAATATATTGGTGTTAATAAAATTACAATAGAAAATTATTGGCTATTTAAGTTTCTAGTTATTACCTACACATTTTTACAAAATCTTCTTGAAATTAAAATAAAATAATAATTTGTTTATCAGATTACAAAGAACAAAAAATATATTTTTAAATAGCAATTTTTAAAAACTACTTTAATGTAAAATTTTAAAACAAAACAAAATAATTCAATTTTAATTAAATATTAAATTTTGATATTAATTTTTTCCTCAATAACACACGACAACACACAACACGAAACACTCCGAGTGTCGAACTGATGACTGGTGGTTGAACAAAACCGGACTAACTACAAGAAATTCCTTCTCTTCAAAACAGAACATACACATTGGTACGTATGCAACACCAGGGACGATCTTATACCTCAACAATCTGAACATATTACAAACCTTTTCAAATCATGAACAACGAAATCATAATACATAATTGGGTATTATTGTGAAGGAAGAATTTTGCGTTAATGTTGAACCAGTTCCTCTTTCACACATGCGCAGTAGCAAGTAAAAAGCAAATTATTATCTTAGGTATTATTGTGAAGGAAGAATTTTGCGTTAATGTTGAACCAGTTCCTCTTTCACACATGCGCAGTAGCAAGTAAAAAGCAAATTATTCAGAACACATAGAAGAGCAGATTTTACTTTGGAAAAGAGGAAAAGACACAAACGGCCTTTAATAGTAAAACTAAAGGTCATTTGCTTTGAAAATTAAAATACGACCCACATATTATAGGCACCTATAGGGTAATTAAAATGGTTAATTTTGAAATTCTCGGCGAAGAAACTAATTGAAACAGGTCCACATTATGAGTATATGACTCCAATAATGAACTGAAATAACTTGACAATGCTGGTACTATCCTCGTTGTCACCCTATTGGGCAGAGGATTCCCTTGCTGTTCATGCGAAATTCGATATTGTTAAGCATCATCTTTGACAAGCAAAGAACAATCTTTCAAGGGCACCAAAAGACCAAGGGGGAAAGCAGGTTGAGGAGAGTTAAATTATTATTAAAATCAAAAACTCGGTCCATCAGATAGGTATAGAGGTTTTCTTTTATTTTTATTACGATGTAATATTTTGTTTTAAATACTTTGCCAAAAATGATTCTCGCACATAGCAATTCAACTCCTTGACGTATTGGTATTTTAGCAATGAGTTCCAAGTGCGAAGGTTAAAGTTTCAACATTAAATCAGGCCTGATTTGAAGTTTTTTTTATATAGAGAAGAGAGGTTTGGATCCGCGGTAAGTTCCCTCAAGCTATGTTCTGGCGCAAATAGATGGGCCTAGACTTGGAATATAGAAGAAGGTATGTAAGATGGCGGCTAAACCATTCTTATTTTTTATCTTTCTCTCACTCTTTCTCTTTCTATCTTCCTTTAATATTTTTTTTTTTCTTTCTTTTTTTAACTTCTCATTTTTGTTCATTAGTTCATTATCAGGTATTTTTGTTTTTATTTTTTTTGTTCTTCTTTAACGAAAGGAAAGGACGCAAGACACAGGGAGTTGACATGTCTTCAAACGTAATGTCATATTGACATTTTTTGTGTCATGCTCGAAACAGTAAGAAGCACATTGTAAGTTGTCAATGTCATCGATTTACATGACAGCAGTTATCGCTACTTAGACATAGGATATCGGTTACGAAGATGTTCTAGTAGGAGAAATTATTTCCGACAAGACACCCTTTGAACTTTGAACTCTCATTTGAATGGGCCAAGCGTGTGACCTAACCATGTCATGTCCCGATTGAATATAATTAATTATCGTAGAATAAAGTTTATTCAATAAAAAGATAGATAAATTCGGTACCTTGTATATATTTGGGAAGTGGCTATGGGGGATCCGCGTGCACTGGGGTCTTGGTTCTGATTGCTCAGGCTCTACATGACTGACAGATACCGGTAACACTTGTCTCCTTTTCTTCTCAGAAGGCGAACGATTTCGTCTGGAAAGGAGAGAGAAAATAAAGATCAAAAACATGTAATATTGCGGCATCGATTTCACATAGCCTTTGAATTTTGTAGGGTATCAGAAACTTGGACGCTATGATCTACAGTTCTACACTACTAAAACCAATTGAAAAAAAAAAAAATGGCCTTATCAGATAGAACTTATCACATTCTGCTTTCAACCCTTTATTGGATCGAATTGGTAAACACTGATTTCGTAATCCCTACCTTCATTGCACCTACCAATGTTCAACTTGATGCATAATAAGTATGTTCAACCGGTAAAACAGAAATCCCTAAAATCTTGACCTATAATAAATTAATAATCGTTCAATCTACCTCAGAAAATCATTTTAACAAACTCACGGGATTTTTCCCGTCACTAAGAACGGGTGAACCGTTATTGCTATCGCACCGCAAGTAGCAATACGCACAAAAAAGGGGTTAATCCATATAAAAAGAAACCAGCCTGTTGGACAAATCTCGGCACATTGCAAATCTGTTGACAGCACGTGGGGGTTTGAACCCGGCGCCTTCCGTATTGGCGGATTACAAGCCTAGTTACCAGACTACCAGACTTGGGACTACACACATACTAGGCATTACCAGCTGGATGCTCATTGGACCGCACTGATAACGGCATAGCTGGGGTCACAATCTGATATTTAACAGTTGGATCAAGAATTTGATTGGTTGATTGCGAAAATTTCAGCCAATCAGACAGAGTTAAACTAAATAAAACTTCTACCTGAGGCTCATTCCTGATGGAGTTAACAAGCTACAGGTGAATTTTTGAGGAAAACTGTAGACTCTTCTTTTCAGAAAACTGTAGGACTGTAAATAATTTCAGTACCTACAGATAATTTCCTGATAGAAATAATGTACATGTGTACTGGAATTGTCTACAATTCTGCAGTTTTCACGAAAGTAATTCCTGAAAAAATTTACATCTCTACCTACTGAAAACTTTTTCTGAGGAAACTCTCTTGTTACAACTTCACAATCCACAAGTCACCATTAAAAAATTCAAGGTTGGGTTTCACCAACCTTATTTTTAGCTCTTAACAGCTTGTTAATTTGACAGCCCTGTACAAATCAAATGGAATTTCACAGGTTGTTAGCTAAACAAGCCTTCTAGGACTGAAAAAATATTGGTGAAATCCACCCTAAATATGAGTACATTTGTATAAATTTCAAGTTTAAATAAATTAAAAATACATAGAATACTTGAAATATGGAAGAACCCGTTGATAGCGCAAAACTACAACAGTTCAACCCGGTATATTGATACCTACATCAGAGATCCAATAATTTTTCAACGCATTATCTCGACACACCCATGACTTTATGATACATACATTACCTCTGTTCCATTCGTCCTCATATCCACACCAGTCTACTTACCAAGCAAATCCATGAACAATGTACATAAACACGAAATGAGAATTTTATCATTGGTCACAGTAATGGATCTACACGTTACGTCTCATCATATCAGCTCAAAGGAACCATGTGGACCCCAAAACGTACGATTTATCCTCAGTCCACACCAAATACATTTTATCCGGTTTGGGGGTCCATACAACCGCTTTTTAGCAGTAGGACTTACTGATACGATGAAACGTAGTGTGTAGATCTGCCTTGTGATCTAAAGCTGTATCCACACATAGTCGAATCCGTCGATCGACGAGGTCGAGGTAGTGTACGGTTTCAGTCGACGTCAATCGATCAAGGGGGTCGACTTAGTCGACTATGTTTGGACACACCTTAAGAAAAACAACTTTTACATAAACATAACAGAGGAAGAGATTTTTGATTTCCTTGAAACAACATTTTTGACCTGGACCACTATCAGAGTTTAAACTTTAATGAAGCGATCTGATTTGATAAAAGGTTTGACATCAACCAATCAAATTGCCTTTGTAAGATTTAAACTTAATCAAAGTTTTTAACATTGAGGGTGGGTTTCACCAAGTTACTTTTGAGCCCATAACAGCCTGTTAGCTTAAAAGCCCTGTTAAGCCTATATAAATCAAATGGAGCCTAACAAACCGTTAGCTTAACAGGAATAACAGGACTTCTAAGGGCTGATAAAGTATTAGTGAAATCCAACCTCATTGTAGTCAGGACCATTAGTCACAACAATTTGGTAAAGAAAAATCCCTATAAAGAAATTTAGCACCAGTCAGGATTCGAACCTCCGGGAATGGAACTAGGGTAAGTGTACCATTTATTCGCCCACCTAAAAAACGTACCATTTATTGGCCCACCTGCCCACATTTATTTTTCTAATTTTAAATTATTTTACCTAGGATGTGTACAAAATGAGTTAAATATTATTTCTTCGCTAGAATAGAATAATAATAGAGTATAATATTATTATAGTAAACCTATGAATGGAGCAGGGGTCAATTTTTTTCCTTGGTCAGTTTCCCGAAAGGAAAACACAAAACACACCTTTTCTGTTCTTTTTCACCTGAAAGAGAAACTCACCTGAACGCTTCCTTAGAGGATAACAAATGTCCTTCGTCATCAATATAGTCCAACTGAATGTTCGGTTTGTATCCTTCCTTCTCTTTGAATTCCGAGGTGGGGCCTGAATATCGTTCCCGCCGACCGAACTTATCATCGTCCCTAAAATTATAAAAGATTAAATATTGTCATTTTTAACAACACTTCGATTGTAGCTTTCAAGAGGCACCACCGTGGAGGGGTAAAAACTGTCAAATGTGTGGCGATAGCTCCTGTTTGGTGTGTAAAATCTTATAT
Source organism: Diaphorina citri (assembly GCF_000475195.1). Classification (NCBI taxonomy): domain Eukaryota; kingdom Metazoa; phylum Arthropoda; class Insecta; order Hemiptera; family Psyllidae; genus Diaphorina; species Diaphorina citri. Next base: position 27,019 of record NW_007379516.1, read on the forward strand.
GAATATTAAAAATCCCTAATAGCGCCACACGATCCGTTTCTACCGTCAAGAGGCCATCATAAAGTCCAAGACAACATGGCCCTCAAGACGGCTGACTCCAAGAAAAATGTTAACTACGGCTCTTCAAAATTTCCATCCCACCTATCCGTAGGAACATTGCTTGTTGCCGAATATACGGGCAGTCTGTGCCGTTTTTATATGAACGTGAAAATAAAGGCCATAAAAACAAATGACTTCGTAGATTCGTTTAAGCTTAACCCATCCCTGGGGGAAAATTGCCCCAACACCTAAGCCTCAGAGTGGGCTGTTTGTATAAGGAGTTAAGCTGGTAAACAAGTTACTTACTGGTGAGCCTTATCATCAATGGAATAGTTCTGAGCCTGGAGATGGGCGAATCTGGAGGCCGATGGCCGCTTCAAAGTTTCCTTCTCCAGGTAGCCCTTGCTTACGGCCAGGTTAAGGGCCCCCGCTAGCCCGCGGCCCAAATCAGGTTCGGCCTCCAATATAGGGGCCTCCAGAGGTAGCGAGACAGAGGAGCCTGGGGCCGACTCCATTTGTACTTCGTTCCAGCCTCCGAGTTTACTCTGTTCTTCACGTTCTCTCTCCTCTTTCATTTCACGCTCGAAGTCCTGTGGGAGGAAGGGAAAGGCGCAACTATTTAATACAGATTCAAGTACAATCCGCCATAATACATAAGTAATGGCGTCAGGTCTGGAGATTATTTTTTACCGTGACCCCTAAGGTTGTGTCTCTTCCCCAACATTTAACGTGCCATTGCTGGGTGATGTTCAAATTATATTTTACATTTTCGTACGGAGTTTCTGTAGTGCGGATAACTAAAAGCAAAAACTTAATAAATTTCAGCTACTCTGCAGTTTACAAGGCAGACATGATACCCTCCAATCTAATTAGGCTAGTATACTAACCTTTTATATGTTTGGCTGAGTACACTTTGCTCTTTTCAGATTTGATTTCTTCATCTATGAGATCACCAATGCCAAACACTTCATCCATAGCATCTAATTCTTTGGCCTGAAAGAGGGAAAAATATTTTATATTAATTTTCTTCAATTAAGGAGCTAGTTGAAATCCAGTTTGAAAAAAAGTTTTTTGATGTCCATAGGTAGGAATATCACCCAGGGTTCTGCAGAACTCAGCTGTCGAGTTGAGAATGATGGCTCCGCCCGCCTCATTCTTAAGGTCCGCTTCAGCCAGGATGGATTTAGCCACCTGTAACACAAGATGAGCACTGATCTCACCATAACAACAGTTTGGCACAGTAGCCTCTGGTTCCTAATCCCACCATAGTCTATGTTTTCACTTGAGCTGTTCATAGATAAATGCCGTTTCTTTGTGTTATTACATCACAACTTTGGTGCTCGCTGCAACGTAGAATTTTCGAAATATCCCAATAATCTCAGCACCCAATGTTTACCTACCATGCTGGCACCAATCGCTATGCGCATTTACATTGCATAGCTACTCATTTTCCTCACGAAACTGAGTGGGCCCCGCAACAGCCAGTCACGGAATCATTTGCATGATACAAATTTATTGACCCCGCCGGGAATCGAACCGGGGTCTCCCGCGTGCAAGGCGAGCGCATCCCACTCAGAAAATTTTGTTTAGGCAAAACCAGTTGGCCTCAAAGTGATCACTCTAAAGCTGATTGAGAGGCTGACAACAAACGCCGACCCCATCTGAACATGGGAAAAGGTGAAGAAGAAGAAGAAGAAGAAGAAGAAGAAGAAGAAGAAGAAGAAGAAGAAGATATAGGGGTGATTATTATGTACCACTTACCTAGTTTTTTTTTTTTTTTTTTTTAATAATAATGATAACAAAAAGATGTGATAAAGGAAACTGTAACTGAGGTCTTGTTGGATAGGAGAAAGTCAGCTACCTATTATTACAGACCTCATCTGTTTAGGATAAAGTTTGCACTGGGTGGGAATTTTATTGAAGACACAACCTATGTTTACAAGGCAGACATGATACCCTCCAATCTAATTAGGCTAGTATACTAACCTTTTATATGTTTGGCTGAGTACACTTTGCTCTTTTCAGATTTGATTTCTTCATCTATGAGATCACCAATGCCAAACACTTCATCCATAGCATCTAATTCTTTGGCCTGAAAGAGGGAAAAATATTTTATATTAATTTTCTTCAATTAAGGAGCTAGTTGAAATCCAGTTTGAAAAAAGTTTTTTGAGACATGCCCACATGATCACAATAGAAAGAGAGAATATAGTATACAAACCTTTTTCTCAGCCAATTCTTTTTCAGTCTGTAGCTTTCTACTCTTGGACACCCATTTTTTGACATCATCATCATCAGAATCACTATCAGCCAACTTCTTCACTTTTAGAAGTCTTGTTTCAAGCTCTCTTTTTTCTTTTCTTTCCTTTAATTTAGTTTTTTGAGACATGCCCACATGATCACAATAGAAAGAATATAGTATACAAACCTTTTTCTCAGCCAATTCTTTTTCAGTCTGTAGCTTTCTACTCTTGGACACCCATTTTTTGACATCATCATCAGAATCACTATCAGCCAACTTCTTCACTTTTAGAAGTCTTGTTTCAAGCTCTCTTTTTTCTTTTCTTTCCTTTAATTTGGCAGCAATTTTCTCTGTTTGTTTCAATTCAGACATATTTTTTGCTGGTTTATGTATAAACTCTTCACCAGTGTCTTTAGCAAGAATCTTCTCTGGTTCATTGCTATTTTTAGAAGAGTCTGAAGGTTTAGAAGAGGATGATGAGACATCCAAAGGTTTCAGACCTAATTTCAATCTCAGTTTGTTGGTCTCTTCTATAGACATGCTGCTTGTATCTCCAGAGTAGGAAGTTTTTGGTGGAGAACCTGAAAGATATAGGAGAGGAAATTATGACAGATTTAATGACATAATTAGGTCTTTGAATATACATAAATGGGTACCTATAATATCTTAGAAATAATAATAATAAATAAATAGAGCCAAATCCAAGGGGATTAGTTAGGCACATAGCGCATGATGACTCACCTGGTGTTGTTCCCTGTACAGAGGATTTTGTACTAGATTTGTAAGGAAATGAGGCATCCTCTTCACTAAAATCTGCATACTTTCTTCTACTTTCAATTTTCGAGTCTGTTGTTTTTTTCTTTCCCTCTAGTTTTTTCCTGATTGCATCAACATCAACAGCCTGTTTAATTGATGGCACAGTCTCCACTGAAGTTTTCTCAAAGGGAAAATCATCTTCTGATACATCCTCAGTGTAATTTCTTGAGGCTACATTCTCCGGAGATAATGAAAATGATGAGCGTGATGAAGAGGAGACTCTGATGACTTTGGCTGGTGTTGGTCCATCATCTGAAAAAAAAAAAAAAAAAAAAAAAAAAATTTTAAAAAGTTTCTCTTCTTCTTAGGGGATGATCAAACTTTTGTACCTATCATTGTTGTTTAAATACATTACCAATTCAATTCAATTCAATTCAATTCTTCTTTAAGTCATTCACAGTGAATTTGCAGTATTCGCGGTTTGTTTGAGGTATTCGTGATTTGTTCGCGGTATTTGCAATTATTCGCGGTATTAGCAGTTTGTTCGAGGTATTCGCAATTCCTTTGCAGTATTTGCGAACATATTGCAAATACCACGAATAAACCATGAAAAAATTGCAAACCAGTTGCAAATACCGCGAACAAATTGCAAATACCGCAAACAAACCACGAATAGCGCAAACAAATCTTTGGAAAATTCCCTGACTTTTTTTTGATATTTGTCACTTTTTTATGAAATTCCCTGACAGTTCCCGGTTTTCCAGTCTGGTAGACACCCTGAAAAACAAGAACTGAATTCAGGTCTTCTTCCCCTTTGTTAACAAAGAAGTATCTAGGTACGTACAAAGAGGGTCAGTTTCCTTCAAGATCTGATTTGATTGCAGGTCTGTTCCAGATCATAACCCAGTCAGCTCAGTAAACACAACCCTTGACAACTTGACTTGAATCCATTTGGGCTGGAACCAAATGGACTCGTCTTATGTAGGGGCAAATGGACTTGTATTCTATCACTCATGATTGGACCATCTGACAGACCCAGGTCTGTCGTAAGGTGTGTACAATAGAAAACACCCTGGGTTTGCCATAGTCTGAGCATGAGTTGGGGGCATTATGAAGGGACCAAATGGACTTGTCTATGGTATGGGCTTTAATTCTTACCGTCACTGAGTTCTAAAGATTCACTTTTCCTCTTGTGCTTCTTCTTTTCCTTATGATGTTTCTTGTGGTGGCGGTGACTCTTCTTCTCAACTTCAAAGTCAGGTAAATCTTTTTCTTCAGAACTACTTGACTTGTGTTTCCGCTTTTTCGAACTTTTGGACTTGTGCTTATGTTTTCCCATCTTAAGAGAGAAAAACTATCTTTTATCAATAAACTAATGGAATTTTCACCTGTCTACAAGTTTTCCACTTTTGGACTTTCCAAAACGTTTTTCAATTTTCAAAACGTTTAAAAACGTTTTGTTTTCCTCTTGTGTAGGGATGGGTAAATATTCTCTGAGTCGATTCAAAGAGTCGAATATTTCAAAAGAATCGTGAATCGCGATTCTTAAATTCATTTCACCTGTCTAAGTACAAGACTACAAAGTTTTCCACTTTTGGATTTTCCAAAACGTTTTTCAAAACGTTTAAAAACGTTTTTTATTTTCTTCTTGTGGAAACTCTTCGTTAATCCTACATACAAATACGTCTAGAACGGGAACGAAAAAAAAGGGAGAAAAAATAAATACAAGAGAGAGGGATTCAAATGAGGGATTTAACTTCTTATAGTCGGTTTGTCGGTTATTATTTATTTTTTTAAATTTCATTTGAAAAAATAAAAGAAGAAAAGAAATAAGAAAAACAAAAGAATTAAAGAAAGGAGAAAGAAAGGCAAAAGCGCAAAAGAAATATACAAATTGATAAAAATAGTCAAAAGTTCAAGTCCTTGGATAAAGAACGAAGAAGGGATTAGGTTGACTAGTAGCTCCATACTTCATGCCACTCTGTGTATAGCAGGTAAGTCTGAACAATCCGTAAAAACTAAATTTCAATTTTCTAGCGGATAAAATCCTACCTACATACCTAGTAGGTGGATAAAAACCCCACTAATTAAGTTCAACATCTTACATTCCATTGTTGGTTGAAAAGTAGGACTCTTGAGATCACACAAGAGACTGATGCAGCCAGCCATTTCTGCAGATATCTTTCTTTCTTTAAATTTTAAAGAGGGAACTGTAACTGCTAAGGATAGAAGAGGGTCTTATCATCCCAGAATTGAAGAGAGAAGGAAGACAGGATAGGATAAAACCAGCCATTCCAAGAACAAACATTGAACCTCTGGCCCAGTGCTTACAAGACAGATGTGGTACAAACCAAGCTAACTAGGCTGGCAGCAGATTTCTATACTCATTTAATGATTTGCAAATTGTGTCCTTCTTTCAGATAGTAGGTAGATAAAAACCCCACTAATTAAGTTCAACATCTTACATTCCATTGTTGATTGAAAAGTAGGACTCTTGAGATCACACAAGAGACTGATGCAGCCAGCCATTTCTGCAGATATCTTTCTTTCTTTCTTTAAATTTTAAAGAGGGAACTGTAACTGCTAAGGATAGAAGAGGGTCTTATCATCCCAGAATTGAGAGAAGGAAGACAGGATAGGATAAAACCAGTCATTCCAAGAACAAACATTGAACCTCTGGCCCAGTGCTTACATGACAGATGTGGTACAAACCAAGCTAACTAGGCTGGCAGCAGATTTCTATACTCATTTAATGATTTGCAAATTGTGTCCTTCTTTCAGATTTCTATTTGTTAATAGCTTACTATGGCAGTATCCAAGGAAAACAGCAATCACCATGAGAGCTTAACATCTCTTCTCAATTGCATTGATTTACTCAAAGAAAACTGTGCATCTTGTGTTAGGTAAGCTTAATTATAAAATGGTCAAGTCACACTTACCTACCTATGAACCAAAATGATGACTTTGGACTGTGCAATCTGAATCCTGATTCTTATAAGTATTTTAGTACTTAACTGTCTAAATTCCTATGACAACCTGACATTTTAGGAAAATATTGGGACACAAGGGAGAATGACTCAGTGGTCCAGTTCCTTGACATTTGAATACCTACAACATTAGGGGTATTTTATTTATGTGAAATGGAAATTTTTCCTAATCCAAAATATTCCACTGTGGTCACTTTTTTTATCCCCACCACGTAAACAAACTGATTCCTACTATTTTTGATGGAATGTAAAAAAAGGCTTTCTAGGACATCAATTAGAATTCATGCTACTTCATGTAAAATAAGAAGACAAAACAATGTAAAATTTTCTTTTTCTTACAGTGAAAAAGAAGTTGAAAATATATTTGAACCAATTTGTTCCGATCTCAATTTGTCCTCATCAAAACAAACTGATTCCTACTATTTTTGATGGAATGTAAAAAAAGCTTTCTAGGACATCAATTAGAATTCATGCTACTTCATGTAAAATAAGAAGACAAAATAATGTAAAATTTTCTTTTTCTTACAGTGAAAAAGAAGTTGAAAATATATTTGAACCAATTTGTTCCGATCTCAATTTGTCCTCATCAAAGATTTACTCTTTCTTTTCCTCTAAAATGAAAAATGTGAATCTGTCAAAAGGGATAAATTTAGAAGAATTGAATGATCTGTTCACAAGGAAAGCAAATATAACAGAAAGTTGTTCACAATATGAAAATACAGTGGCTTGGTAAGTGTGTATGGATGGTAAGAAGATACTAATGTAAATGCAGTTTCTTTGTGTTATCATGTCACAACTTTGGTACTCACTGCAGCATTGTAGGATTTTCCCCAATATCTCAATAATACTAAAATCCAATGTTTACCTACCATGCTGGCACCTGTCACTATGTGCATTTATATGTCATAGCTACTCATTTTCCTCATGAGGCTGAGTGGGCCCCACAACAGCCAGTCACAGAATCAATCATTTGCTTCACAGTGATTTCGCAGTATTCGCGGTTTGTTTGAGGTATTCGTGATTTGTTCGCGGTATTCGCAATTCCTTTGCAGTATTTGCGAACACATTGCAAATACCGCAAACAAACCATGAAAAAATTGCAAACCAGTTGCAAATACCGCAAACAAATTGCGAATACTGCGAACAAACCGCAAATAGCGTGAACAAATCTTTGGAAAATTCCCTGACTTTTTTTGGATATTTGTCACTTTTTTATGAAATTCCCTGACAATTCCCTGACTTTTCCAGTCTCCATGAAATTCCCTGACAGTTCCCGGTTTTCCAGTCTGGTAGACACCCTGAAAAACAAGAACTGAATTCAGGTCTTCTTCCCCTTTGTTAACAAATTAAGAAGTATCTAGGTACGTACAAAGAGGGTCAGTTTCCTTCAAGATCTGATTTGATTGCAGGTCTGTTCCAGATCATAACCCAGTCAGGTTGAAATATTTGCAATTGAAAAACAAGTGCAAATCTTTGTCGATGGTGGGATTCGAACCCGGGACCTTCTGCATGGCAAGCTGGCGCGTTATCTACCTACTTACTGCTTTCCACATAGGGTGCATACGGCAAGGACAGCGCTATCAGAACCCGACCATTGGGCACCAAAGCTCCCTTGACCTCGTTGGAAATATTTGCAATTGAAAAACAAGTGCAAATTTTTGTCGATGGTAGGATTCGCACCCGGGACCTTCTGCATGGCAAGCTACTTACTGCTTTCCACATAGGGTGCATACGGCAAGGACAGCGCTATCAGAACCCGACCATTGGGCACCAAAGCTCCCTTGACCTCGGTGAGAAGTTGGATGGGTGACTCACACCGGTCCAGTAGATTGAGACACGCGATGACGTCATATTTGTGACTCTGCCACTCAGCCAAGTCTAGAACCCTGGGACAGGAGGGGGGGGGGATGGAGGATACACAGTCTGTTCATAAAGTCCTAGACCGCCCTTTTAATTTTATTACTGTTCATCCTGGGAAGCTGAAATTTTGCATGCAGCCCTTGATTATGATAAAGAATTTTGGGAGGCACTCAAAATTCTGGAGGGCCAACCAGGGGCGGCCCCAGAGGGACTGGCTTTAAAATCTTAAATGAGAACCCCCTATTTGTGATACATCGATATAGAATTTTGTTATTTAGTACTTTGGTACAAGCTTGAGCTCTATCCGACTACCAGGATCGGTGTTATGGCCTATTCAAATTTTCGTTTTTCCATGTTCTCCCGCCAATAGGGGAAGCATTAAAAATGGGAAATTCATATCGATTGGTGATTTGTGCTTCAAATAGGTCCCACTAATGGTTCATATTGAAATTCAGAAAAAAAAAGAAAAAAAATTAAATTTAGACTTTCGGTCCTGATGGCCTCCGGGGGTGAAAATGGATGTTTCGAAAATTTATTATTATTATTTTTAAACACTTACGTATATCCACTCTTGTCCAGAATCCACTTCATTGGGCGCGAAATTTCAGTGGCGTAAATGCGCTCGAAGAAGGGCGCCATTTTTCTCGTCGTGGCGCCATCGCCGGCCCCGAGATCTATGAGCCGCAACCCGGGACGCGACAGAAATGCTGCCCCTAGGAGGGCCTCGAATTGTTGAGTGGATATGACAAACATTGAACCTCTCCTGAGGAGTCTGTAATGAGAAGAAAGCGTTCAAGTTAACCAACCTCAGTGGTGCAGTTGTTAACGTGTTGGACTTTGGATCTGGAGGTTGGTGGTTCGAGTCCAAGTCAATTCATAAAATTTATCGAGGTGTAATAATTGGGGAACGATATTTGTGACAAGCATTTAAATATGCTCAACACAATTAAAATTCCTTTAAATTGTTCAAGTTAAACAAGCTCCGTGGCCGAATGGGCATCACACGAGGCTTGCACGCCGGAGGTCCCACCCGGGACGCGACAGAAATGCTGCCCCTAGGAGGGCCTCGAATTGTTGAGTGGATATGACAAACATTGAACCTCTCCTGAGGAGTCTGTAATGAGAAGAAAGCGTTCAAGTTAACCAACCTCAGTGGTGCAGTTGTTAACGTGTTGGACTTTGGATCTGGAGGTTGGTGGTTCGAGTCCAAGTCAATTCATAAAATTTATCGAGGTGTAATAATTGGGGAACGATATTTGTGACAAGCATTTAAATATGCTCAACACAATTAAAATTCCTTTAAATTGTTCAAGTTAAACAAGCTCCGTGGCCGAATGGGCATCACACGAGGCTTGCACGCCGGAGGTCCCGGGTTCGATTCCCGGCGGGTTCGAAGTTTTGTTCGGCTCTGTGCTTGGAGTTCGGGGTGTACTCGGCCTCGTGAGTACAATTGAGGAGCTACTTTAATCGAGTAGCGACCAGAGGCAGCATTACCATTACCAGAGTAAAAAGAAATGTCAGAAATAGTAAAGGAGGCTCTTAGTAATGCTGTGATAGCCACAGAAAATGCGAAGAAGTTCTCAGCTTCACCACGAAGCACAAGCTCTGCTTATACGGATGGGTATACGTATTTTATTCCTCAATGGTCACGGTTTCACAAATGTCTTTCTCGGAGATTTCATGGATGGCATATTTTTGAGTTCAAAAATTACTCTTGTAAAATACTAAAAAATAGCCAAATGATATACCATAGAAATCTACATGATTTGATTGGTCTAAAGCAGTGTCCACACATAGTCGACCGGCCGTCATCCACAATAACTTCACATCGATCGACGGCCGTCGGCTATGTGTGGACAAAGCTTTATAATTCATCCATGCTGAATGAATGCCACTGAAGGCGTAAAAAAGAATTCAGCGGGATTTGAACCCAAATCTTGCCACGAAGAGTGGACAAAACTGCAAAGGTTGAAGAAATATTAAGCTATCAATACACAAGTAGATACAAAATGTAAATGATTTATTTTATGCCTACTAAATCTCAATAAATTAATAGAATCTATATTAAAATAGGGCGTTGGAATTCAGTCAGCTCCCGGGTAGAGACTAAAAAATAAAAATAAAAAAAAGACCAAGTTAGGTTGGACCGCTGGTATAAATGGGCACAACGGATAGTTTCCTAATGATATACAAATGTATCAAGGAGATAAAATACTCTGCAGTTTTGTCGATCCAATCAGAGATTATACTTGGTATGAGAAGTTTAATGCTTGGATAACGCAAACTCATTGGTTGATTTCAAAGTTTTTATTTAACCAATCAGATTAATTTTGCTCAGGTTTATGGGAAAGGCATTCTCTACCACGCTTTCTGATTGTAATGGCTAATGCCCATTGCCCAAACGAATAAGGACAAAATTTTACACTTCGTTAGGGACACAAACCCGCGTTCTGGGACTAAAACTTTCGTCACCCCACCAGCAAGGTAGAGTAGGCTTATACTTCCTCCATCCTAAACACGAACACTACCAGTACCTCCTATGTCCACCTCCACCACTCTCAAGCTCAGTCCGTCTGCGGTCTGACTGAGCTTGAGTGACGGAAAACCTTAGAGATCTAGGTCTCAGATGGTCTGAAGCTTTTCCGCCTGTCTGACAGACCGCGGTGTCTCAGACGGTCTGAACTAGAGTGGCGGGCGGACTAACAACCTCAGCGGGAAAGGCATTCTCTACCACGCTTTCTGATTGTAATGGCTAATGCCCATTGCCCAAACGAATAAGGACAACATTTTACACTTCGTTAGGGACACAAACCCGCGTTCTGGAACTAAAACTTTCGTCACCCCACCAGCAAGGTAGAGTAGGCTTATACTTCCTCCATCCTAAAGACGAACACTACCAGTACCTCCTATGTCCACCTCCACCACTCTCAAGCTCAGTCCGTCTGCGGTCTGACTGAGCTAGATGGTCTGAAGCTTTTCCGCCTGTCTGACAGACCGCGGTGTCTCAGACGGTCTGAACTAGAGTGGCGGGCGGACTAACAACCTCAGGGTTCTGGGTTCGACTCTTCATTTCGTCTTGGTCAAGGATGGGGCTTGCAACTGTTTACTTCCACTCAGTACAATGAAAGGACTCTGGGTTTGTTTCTGTTTGCTCTGCAACATGTTAAGAGTACCCAGAGGTGTATCTGTGGAACTCATCTGCTTCATTAGAGCCTGTTGCTCTTGCTTCTTCAGTCGCTTCTCAATCTTGTTCTTGCTCGGACCCTTACCATGGAACTTGTGCGACAGATATCTGAAACAGGCAAGAAAATAATTATTATTTAAAAAGAATTTCAGAGATTTATGTAACACAAGGGAACTCTTTGCTTAAAAAAAAAGAAAAAATAATAATAATAATAAAAAGTTTTTTTTTCAAGAGGTTTGACAGAGGGAACTGTAACTGCTATGGTCTTATCATCCCGAAATCGAAGAGAGAAGGAAGACAGGATAGGAGAAAGCCAGCCTTTAAATTATTTTACCTAGGATGTGTACAAAATGAGTTAAATATTATTTCTTCGCTAGAATAGAATAATAATAGAGTATAATATTATTATAGTAAACCTATGAATGGAGCAGGGGTCAATTTTTTTCCTTGGTCAGTTTCCCGAAAGGAAAACACAAAACACACCTTTTCTGTTCTTTTTCACCTGAAAGAGAAACTCACCTGAACGCTTCCTTAGAGGATAACAAATGTCCTTCGTCATCAATATAGTCCAACTGAATGTTCGGTTTGTATCCTTCCTTCTCTTTGAATTCCGAGGTGGGGCCTGAATATCGTTCCCGCCGACCGAACTTATCATCGTCCCTAAAATTATAAAAGATTAAATATTGTTATTTTTAACAACACTTCGATTGTACCTTTCAAGAGGCACCACCGTGGAGGGGTAAAAACTGTCAAATGTGTGGCGATAGCTCCTGTTTGGTGTGTAAAATCTTATATGAATATTAAAAATCCCTAATAGCGCCACACGATCCGTTTCTACCGTCAAGAGGCCATCATAAAGTCCAAGACAACATGGCCCTCAAGACGGCTGACTCCAAGAAAAATGTTAACTACGGCTCTTCAAAATTTCCATCCCACCTATCCGTAGGAACATTGCTTGTTGCCGAATATACGGGCAGTCTGTGCCGTTTTTATATGAACGTGAAAATAAAGGCCATAAAAACAAATGACTTCGTAGATTCGTTTAAGCTTAACCCATCCCTGGGGGAAAATTGCCCCAACACCTAAGCCTCAGAGTGGGCTGTTTGTATAAGGAGTTAAGCTGGTAAACAAGTTACTTACTGGTGAGCCTTATCATCAATGGAATAGTTCTGAGCCTGGAGATGGGCGAATCTGGAGGCCGATGGCCGCTTCAAAGTTTCCTTCTCCAGGTAGCCCTTGCTTACGGCCAGGTTAAGGGCCCCCGCTAGCCCGCGGCCCAAATCAGGTTCGGCCTCCAATATAGGGGCCTCCAGAGGTAGCGAGACAGAGGAGCCTGGGGCCGACTCCATTTGTACTTCGTTCCAGCCTCCGAGTTTACTCTGTTCTTCACGTTCTCTCTCCTCTTTCATTTCACGCTCGAAGTCCTGTGGGAGGAAGGGAAAGGCGCAACTATTTAATACAGATTCAAGTACAATCCGCCATAATACATAAGTAATGGCGTCAGGTCTGGAGATTATTTTTTACCGTGACCCCTAAGGTTGTGTCTCTTCCCCAACATTTAACGTGCCATTGCTGGGTGATGTTCAAATTATATTTTACATTTTCGTACGGAGTTTCTGTAGTGCGGATAACTAAAAGCAAAAACTTAATAAATTTCAGCTACTCTGCAGATGTTTTGAATGAGGAAGATTCTAGGTATGTTAATTGTTCTTGTGAATTAATTGGTACTATAGGTACCAAGAAATAATAATGAAAAAAAAAGAGTAGAACTTACCAGAAGCTCCTGTTCTTCTTCCCCTCTGTTCCCGGCCTGTCCATAGGTAGGAATATCACCCAGGGTTCTGCAGAACTCAGCTGTCGAGTTGAGAATGATGGCTCCGCCCGCCTCATTCTTAAGGTCCGCTTCAGCCAGGATGGATTTAGCCACCTGTAACACAAGATGAGCACTGATCTCACCATAACAACAGTTTGGCACAGTAGCCTCTGGTTCCTAATCCCACCATAGTCTATGTTTTCACTTGAGCTGTTCATAGATAAATGCCGTTTCTTTGTGTTATTACATCACAACTTTGGTGCTCGCTGCAACGTAGAATTTTCGAAATATCCCAATAATCTCAGCACCCAATGTTTACCTACCATGCTGGCACCAATCGCTATGCGCATTTACATTGCATAGCTACTCATTTTCCTCACGAAACTGAGTGGGCCCCGCAACAGCCAGTCACGGAATCATTTGCATGATACAAATTTATTGACCCCGCCGGGAATCGAACCGGGGTCTCCCGCGTGCAAGGCGAGCGTAGTGACCACTACACCATGGGTGCTGACTCCTTTATTTAGAGTATTAATGATAGTTACCTTATCCACGGAAGTTTCACAGATATTCTCTCTCTGTTTCAACTTCCTTGCTTTGTTCAGCGCCACTTGTACAATGACCACTACACCATAGGTGCTGACTCCTTTATTTAGGGTATTAATGATAGTTACCTTATCCACGGAAGTTTCACAGATATTCTCTCTCTGTTTCAACTTCCTTGCTTTGTTCAGCGCCACTTGTAATTCCCCATCATCCATCTCCAACATTTTGATCTCCGACAAATCTTCGCCTGGGGCTGAAAATGCAGTCAAAAAGTCACAAGTTAGGTATAGTTTTTTTAGGTATTAAATCAAAATAATTAGTCTGGCTGGGGGACGTTGGACAGGGAGTAGACCAGCTTAGTTTGGCTGAAAGACTTTGAAAAGGGAGTATACCAGCCTGAATTTACCTTGCTAGAGAAATAACAAAGGTTGAGTGCGAAGGGCGTCCAATCGTAAAATTTGAAGCCAAAACCAAATGTCAGCCCAAAGGAATCACCCTAGTGAGGGCTAATTGACAGGCTGACGAAAAACGCCGACCCCGTCTGTACACGGGAAAAGGCGAAGAAAAAGATTAGATGGAATTAATAAATAGCTCACCCCTACAGGGAATTAGGTAAAAAGGTTTAATCTCAGACAGTGCCCTACAGGGATTTAGCTAAAAAGGTTTATACGTTATCCAGATGGATATGGCAGCAAGGAGTCATTAAAAAAGTAGTCTACGTTGCCAAACATATCAAAGGTGCAACGGTAGAAAATCTTTAAAAGAGGAAGGTACATTGCACAGTGCTTCCTCCCACATTGCACGGACTTTGAAAAGGGAGTATACCAGCCTGAATTTACCTTGCTAGAGAAATAACAAAGGTTGAGTGCGAAGGGCATCCACTCGTAAAATTTGAAGCCAAAACCAAATGTTAGCCCAAAGGAATCACCCTAGTGAGGGCTAATTGACAGGCTGACGAAAAACGCCGACCCCGTCTGTACACGGGAAAAGGCGAAGAAAAAGATTAGATGGAATTAATAAATAGCTCACCCCTACAGGGAATTAGGTAAAAAGGTTTAATCTCAGACAGTGCCCTACAGGGATTTAGCTAAAAAGGTTTAATTTCGGCTAGTGGTCCCAGCCTTTACTTACCCTCCATATCATCCACATCTAGCTCCATTCTATCATCATCATCCTCTGGTTCATCCTTTACTCGCGCCGACCCTGATCTCCTGTACGGACTCTCAGGCTCGGACTTGACCTCTCTCTTCATCATCTCACTCGATTGGTCCGCCCCTGAGTCCATATTGAGTAAATCGTCTGCGCGTAGCTTGGTTTTACGGATTTTGCGAACCTAAGGGGGAAAGTAATAGAATATCAGAATACATATCAATCGTACCCAAGAAGAAAGGTCTATGTTTGTAGATTCCTATAGGCTTAACCCATCCCTTAGTTTCATGTTGAAAGGCACTTTTTCATTACACAATCATTATTATTACACAATTGATTGGAATATTTCAATATTATTAGCCCCAAACAGATGGAGTTTGTTCTCGAAACGGCTGGCTTTCTTGCTTTCCTTCTCTCTTCGCTTTCGGGCGATAAGACTTCAGCATCAGCAGTTACAGTAAAAAAGCGACATACTCTCAGACAGCTTGCTGCCATATCCATCTGGATAACGTATAATTTCGGCTAGTGGTCCCAGCCTTTACTTACCCTCCATATCATCCACATCTAGCTCCATTCTATCATCATCATCCTCTGGTTCATCCTTTACTCGCGCCGACCCTGATCTCCTGTACGGACTCTCAGGCTCGGACTTGACCTCTCTCTTCATCATCTCACTCGATTGGTCCGCCCCTGAGTCCATATTGAGTAAATCGTCTGCGCGTAGCTTGGTTTTACGGATTTTGCGAACCTAAGGGGGAAAGTAATAGAATATCAGAATACATATCAATCGTACCCAAGAAGAAAGGTCTATGTTTGTAGATTCCTATAGGCTTAACCCATCCCTTAGTTTCATGTTGAAAGGCACTTTTTCATTACACAATCATTATTATTACACAATTGATTGGAATATTTCAATATTATTAGCCCCAAACAGATGGAGTTTGTTCTCGAAACGGCTGGCTTTCTTGCTTTCCTTCTCTCTTCGCTTTCGGGCGATAAGACTTCAGCATCAGCAGTTACAGTAAAAAAGCGACATACAAACAGAACAATAAAAGGATAAAACAAAATAAAATAAAAGGACAACCAGGAAATTATAATATTCGATGTTCACAAGTGGATACTTGCTATGATGACGCTAATTGCTACTACCTACCTTTTTCTTTGGCTTCTTAAACTTGACCTCATCCTCTGTCAAGTAATCCGAGGCTAGCTTTAGTTTAGCAGAGGCCAAACTTTCAAGCTTTCGATTCCCATAGAGTTTTTCTCGTACTTCATTCTTTCTTTGCTCTTCATAGTTTTCACCTATGGGGAAAAATCACAAGAGAGTGAAGGTAAAGATTACTATGCAAAAGTGTATTTAGCATTATGTTGACCCAAGATCTAACAGAACCATCAGATACCCTTTGAGACTAAAAATGATCAACAAAATTTCCTTAGTGTTTGTTTGACCTTAATAGGTATTTATCAATCAACAACGTATTACTATCAATCAATACCTTAATAGGTATCTATCAATCAACAACGTATAATAAATCACAACAATAACAATATATTACTTGACTTGGACTCGAACCACCAACCTTCAGATTCAGAGTCCATCGTGCTAAAAAATAAAAAGGCAAACTTGATGCTAAATTAAATATTACACACAACTTGTTACAATGTCAGTTTCCTACTTACCAATCGCAAAACTCTTCTTCTTAGTGCCTTCTATTTCCTCGTCATATTTGCTCAGGAGTTGTGACTCCCTGGGATTGCCATCTTCGTCAAATTCATCCTCATCTAAAGCACTGTACCCGAACTTTCCTCCAACCTTCTGCTTACGGTTCAACACGTTCTGAAATACACAGAGACAAAGTGGATTGGATAATTGTTCAGAAGTCACGTCTTGCTACCAAAAGAACTATCACGAAAGAACAGAGACCAGTGTTACTATAGGGTTAGGTTTTGTCCTTAAATAAAAGTAAGAGTAAATTCAACACTGTTGGCCGTTTTTATCTAATACACGTGCATTGCTAGTGTGTCCTAAAGACGTAGATGTAAAAAATTCGTACAAATTGGATCAACTTTGGGTGTTCTATTAAGGGATTTTTGCGATCTTTTACGAATATTTGCCAGTATTTTGTGAATGGTAAGAGCTAATGAAAAAAAAGGCATTGACTAAACTTAGAATAAAATGGGGTCAATACATTTATTTTACTGAAATCCTTTTGGATATTTCTCATTTTTGTTTACCTACTCCATTCAATGATAGTGTACCTTTGGCAAGTTGACATTCTCACTCATCAGAACTATGAAGAGGTTTCTCGTGTGAATACTTACAAAACTCTGACCCTAGTGTGAGAACCTTACAAGTAACAAGGAATTACCTACATCAAGGGATGAGAAGACATAGAAGAAAGTAAACATACAAAAGAAGCAGAGGAGAGTGTTACCAACCTTTTTATGCCTTTCATGTGAATACTTACAAAACTCTGACCCTAGTGTGAGAACCTTACAAGTAACAAGGAATTACCTACCTACATCAAGGGATGAGAAGACATAGAAGAAAGTAAACATACAAAAGAAGCAGAGGAGAGTGTTACCAACCTTTTTATGCCTTTCATCATCCACCATATTAACATTGACTAGAGTGTCTGAAGCATCCTCTGCCAGAATGTCTTGGTCCTTCAATGTCAGGATCACATTTCTGCCTTCCGTGAAATCTTTTATATCATGCTCCACCTTCAAACCTTTGAAAAAATAATAATAATCACATTTCTGCCTTCCGTGAAATCTTTTATGTCATGCTCCACCTTCAAACCTTTGAAAAAAAAATAAAAATAAATAATGATAATAATAATAATAAATAAATAAATAACAATGTAAATTTCTAAGATCCTCATCAAAGATTTACTCTTTCTTTTCCTCTAAAATGAAAAATGTGAATCTGTCAAAAGGGATAAATTTAGAAGAATTGAATGATCTGTTCACAAGGAAAGCAAATATAACAGAAAGTTGTTCGCAATATGAAAATACAGTGGCTTGGTAAGTGTGTATGGATGGTAAGAAGATACTAATGTAAATGCAATTTCTTTGTGTTATCATGTCAACTTTGTACTCACTGCAGCATTGTAGGATTTTCCCCAATATCTCAATAATCCTAAAATCCAATGTTTACTTACCTACCATGCTGGCACCTGTCACTATGCACATTTATATGTCATAGCTACTCATTTTCCTCATGAGGCTGAGTGGGCCCCACAACAGCCAGTCACGGAATCAATCATTTGCTTGATACACAATATGAAAATACAGTGGCTTGGTAAGTGTGTATGGATGGTAAGAAGATACTAATGTAAATGCAGTTTCTTTGTGTTATCATGTCACAACTTTGGTACTCACTGCAGCATTGTAGGATTTTCCCCAATATCTCAATAATACTAAAATCCAATGTTTACCTACCATGCTGGCACCTGTCACTATGTGCATTTATATGTCATAGCTACTCATTTTCCTCATGAGGCTGAGTGGGCCCCACAACAGCCAGTCACAGAATCAATCATTTGCTTGATACAAATTTTTTGACCCCACCGGGAATTGAACCCAGGTCTCCTGTGTGCAAGGCAAGTGCAGTGACCACTACGCCATGGGAGCTGACTGTAAGAAGATACTAATAACTCTATTTTTGCTGATGATCGATGGTCTGTCCTGTAGTGGCCCTTGGGCTGACCAGAAGTGTAGGTATCTGAGGAATTACCTAGGGTTGTCATGTGATTATATCAATTGATACTTGGCACAGAACATAATTATATTTTTGATTAATACTTACACCCCACTCTCCCTCCCTCTTCCCATACTAAGGATGGGTAACCCTGCTCATCCAAAGTAATTATAAGGATTAACTGAACCCAAATATAATGCTTTAAAAAATTCCCTGTGACCCTAATAAATCTGTTTTTGTCCTTTTTTTCTCGAGAAATGGTATTTTCTTCCTGGATTAAAAATGGAGCTTCAAAAACATGCCTAAAATGTAAAATGTCCATTAGCCCAAGTATAGGTACCTAATAATTCAAGGCCTGTTGCGTATTGGAAGCGTATAGTCGCGCGGGGTCGGTGATGCTGTGCCAGAGGCCTCTATCATTTTCAAAGGTTTGGTTTTCAGCCGGCATCTCGCGATTCCGCGCTACTGAAAGTCCCGCGACTATTCCAGTATGCAGCAGACCTAACAAATGAGGGTTGTGAATTTGTGATACGCAGTGATTATATCGGCCGATAATCGACGCAAGACCTATATTATCGATCGATTTACACGGTACCTATCGATCGATACACGCATCCCCCTACCCGTGCAAAGAACGTGTAAACCGGTATAAACCCTGCTCGGACAGAAAAAAAAAATCATTATTAAACAGTATTTTGGGGGTGTTCAATTGTTCATAGTTTAATTGATTGATTTTTTACAAAGTCCATTTATACTACCTACCTACCTAACGTCAAAGAACTTTCTGATAGGGAAAAAAACGGTCTTATCTATTATTTGTACCTACAGATTGTCAATGTGTTTTGTGGTTACATAATCACGCTATGATTACAGTGTTAGCTGTTACATTGTTACATAATAGTACGGTCTCTGTTATCTCTTGTTTTTTTGAAACCTGTTATGTAACTTTGAACTTTTTGTAGCCTGCAGTAGCTCCAAATTAATTACCTAAGCAGTTCATCGTCAGTTTGTGCTCCTTATTTCTTTCAAAATGAAAGACACTGTCACTTCACCACTGGTGTTTTTTGTCAATGGAAGGAAGGTAAATTCAAAGCAGATCTTATGATTGAAACACATCCACCCTATGTAACTTTATTTATTTATATTATTATTTATTTTTTCTCCACAAAAATATCCTTTGATCCTAATTTTACCTAGTTTAAGTGACTTTCCATTCAATATCAGAAGACAGTGTTGACATACCTACCTGGTAAATAGAATTGTCATTTTAGCTGATCCCTTGAAACTTGAAAGTCTTTGGGAAAGAAATGATATTGACAAAAATAATAATTACAACTTATTTTGTTAAATATGAGTGGGGACCCATAGCATAAGAGCTTTTCATAAGAAAAAAGCAAACACACACCTGTTGCTTGCAATGAGATGATACAATTTTTTTGCCAAGGGTTTTTTTTATGTAAGTAAATATTTTTTTACTGTTTTTGCTGATGATCCATGGTCTGTCCTGTAGTGGCCCTTGGGCTGACCAGAAGTGTAGGTATCTGAGGAATTACCTAGGGTTGTGATGTGATTATATCAATTGATACTTGGCACAGAACATAATTATATATTTCTGATTAATACTTACACCCCACTCTCCCTACCTTTTCCCATACTAAGGATGGGTAACCCTGCTCATCCAAAGTAATTACAAGGATTAACTAAGGAGCCCAAATATAATGCTTTAAAAAATTCCCTGTGACCCTAATAAATCTGTTTTTGTCCTTTTTTCTCGAGAAATCGTATTTTCTTTCTGGATTAAAAATGGAGCTTCAAAAGCATGCCTAAAATGTAAAATGTCCATTAGCCCAAGTATAGGTACCTAATAATTCAAGGCCTGTTGCGTATTGGAAGCGTATAGTCGCGCGGGCTCGGTGATGCTGTGCCAGAGGCCTCTATCATTTTCAAAGGTTTGGTTTTCAGCCGGCATCTCGCGATTCCGCGATACTGGAAGTCCCGCGACTATTTCAGTATGCAGCAGACCTAACAAATGAGGGTTGTGATACGCAGTGATTCTGATTATATCGGCCGATAATCGACGCAAGACCTATATTATCGATCGATTTACACGGTACCTATCGATCGATACACCCATCCCCCTACCCGTGCAAAGAACGTGTAAACCTGTATAAACCCTGGTCGGACAGAAAGAAAAAAATCATTATTAAACAGTATTTTGGGGGTGTTCAATTGTTCATAGTTTAATTGATTGATTTTTTACACAGTCCATTTATACTACCTACCTAACGTCAAAGAACTTTCTGAAAGGGAAAAAAACGGTCTTATCTATTATTTGTACCTACAAATTGTCAATGTGTTTTGTGGTTACATAATCACGCTATGATTACAGTGTTAGCTGTTACATTGTTACATAATAGTACGGTCTCTGTTATCATACCTATGAATTGGATTAGTTTTATACCTTATTGATTAGAATTTAGTTTTTGAATTTTCTACTGATTGAGTAATGATTTTTTGTTCAAATTTCTTAGAAAGATTAAATTTTCCTCAGCATATTGCGGTTAACACGTGCCTTTACGTGTTTGTTGTCTATCTTTCTAAAAATCTGAACCATAGCATTAACTGCTGATTCTTATGGTCTGTCATTGGTCCCTCATATGTAAAATTGTAAATTCTGGGCTTGTTTGGTTGGATACCTACTAGAAAATGATAGGTAACAGGGTAGGATTTAGGTACGATATTACCTATTGGTGCTTTTGTACCTGGCTCTAGAATCCCGATTGAACACCATTCCTGCTGTCATTACTTTCTATTTGGTGCATTATGTATAAAGATGTGTCCAAACAGAGTAGACGCCCATCGATCGATGTGGATCGACGGCCCGTTGACTACGTGTGGATACACCTTTAGGAACCTTAACTATGTATGTACTTTTTATTTTCAGGTTACAGATGCCGATGTAGATCCAGAATGGACACTTCTATATTATTTGCGAAACAAACGTATCCTTTAATAACATTTAGAATAGAATATACCCTTTACGACATTTACGTCAATTCTATTTGTAAACTTTCATGTAAATACAGACAGCTTGATCTACGTAGGTACGTAAGACAAGACGTAAAGTCTCGATCTAACTTCGTAGAGAGTTGTTTACTCATGCAAAGGTATTATTTCTTGCACGCGTATCCCAACGATGTTTTCAAACAAAATCGTAGCGAGCCCAGTTGGCTTATAAAAGGTTCCCGCCTTGTAAGCGCAAGGTCGTGGGTTTGATTCCTGCTCGGGGCGAACTTTGTCTACAGATGTTTCGTTCTCAAGAACAAAACTTATTCGGAACGGGTGGCTTTTTCCTATCCTGTCTTTCTGTCTTCGATTTCGGGCTGATAAAATCTCTGTTGTTTTCTCTATCAAACTTCTTAATTTAGATACTGGGTGTCCCAGTTCCCTCTATCAAAAATCTTAAAATAATATCTTCCACGCCGACATCAACAGGTCAACCCGGTAGGTAATTCAAATCCTATGTAATGTATAGTGCCAAAGGTAGATAATGTTTCTAAATGAGAAAACAACTAGAAGAAATGTTATTTCATCTCGGAATCAAGGGAAGCTTACAAAGTAGTTCATTATCAATTAACGGAATGTGTTAATCTGTTAATCACCAGATTAAATTAATTCATAGATTCATACCCGTGTACACAACTATCAGGGCAGGATCTTCTTTCTCAAAAGGGTGGTTTAGTGCCAATCACGAGTTTTCTCCCTTTTCAATGGGTTTTATAGAGGGGACTGTAACAACGAAAGTGTCGTCCCGAAATCGAAAAGTGGAAGAGGACATGACAAGATAGAAAGCCAGCCGTTCCGAGAGCGAACCTTATTTACACCTGCCTCGGTGGTGTAGTGGTCAAGACGCTCGCCTGGTAAACAGGAGGGCGTGGGTTCAATCCAAGCCGAGGTATGGAATTTTATCCTCAATGTAATTTGAGAATTTGACCACAATAATACTGCTGGAGTAAAGGGACTTTTCAGTCCTATGCGAGCAGTATAAATAAGCACTATTATTATTTGTTTAGGATAATGTTCGCCCCGGGCAGGAATCGAACCCGCGACCTAGAGCTAGCGCTAACAAGGCAG
>NW_007379517.1:0-49373 GCF_000475195.1 Diaphorina citri
AGGTTTACCTTGCTCTCGGGATCAAGAAATCGTTCATTGCCTTCCGTTGCCATAGAAGAGAGCATACCTGAAGAAATCGTTCATTGACGAAAATTTATAAAGAAACAATAAATAGAATTTAAAAAAATATATATATATCTCTTTCCTCTTCCTCGCAGGCTTTCTTCTCAACGAAACCTCTTTTCCGTCCGAGGTCCGGGTTCGAACCCTCAACATCCTGACCGCTGCTGCTCTCAAGGATGATGTCATACTTCTCCTACATCAGGATAGAAGAGAGCACATCCTCATGAACTATGCTCACGATGTAGACCGCCTCACGTTAGACGAACAGATTGCTCTCACTGCCTTTGTAAGTATAAAGGAGTACTCCTAAAGGCGATTTAGCTAAAAATATAAACAGTCACGTCCTTGGACCATACCGGGAAAACAAACAAAATTTCATCGCTCTACTACAAACTACAATTATTACTACAAGTAATTAGGCAGAGGGACTACCAACTAAGCTAACTAGGCTGGGTAATCAAACTGTGTTTAATTCATAGGTTAAACTCAAACCAAGCTTAATCTCAGCCCGATCACTAATTAAACTAAAAACTAAATCCAAGCAGTTTCAATGTAGATTAAAATTTGTTTTCATATTAAATCATAGAAAATTTGGACAGCATTGAATCATTAGAACGGCTTATGTGAATTTGGAGGAAAAAAAATCATACCTATTGACAAGAAGAAATTAAAATGGACTGATTAGAAAAAAATTAAACAAATAAAATTTCAAGTGGTAACATTCGAAATTAATTAAATCAATTTAAAATTGGAAAGTTAAAACTCTGCTTTTTACTATACAATAAAAAATAGTAATCTCAATTTTGATATCCTGAACTTGTGATGGGTCAAATCGAAAGCCTTGGGATTTTTTTTTTTTTTTTTTTTTTTTTTTTCGAGGGACATTGTAAAGGGAACGGAACTAACAACGGAGGCCTTATCATTCCGAAATCTAAGAGAGGACAGGAGAAAGCCAGAAGGAATTTCAAAGATCTAGCTTTACCAGAAGGAATAGAAAAAAAAAACTTGGAAATATGCAAGTTATTATTATTTTTAAATAAATTATTGTTGATAATTTACCTTATACAGTCCCATAAAGCCCAACTCCTTAACAATACTCCAGGCACTTATTTTGGTGGCAGGGGCGGCCACTACTTCTCCAGCGACTTGCAGTCGAATCTTGACGATTTCCAGCGGATTTGTGAACATCACTTGTGAGAACCCCGCCTGCAAAAAGTGAAAACCAATCGAGACTTTAGAAATGTAAAGATAAATATAAACACGGTTAGCCCAGTGGTAACGTGCTTGCTTGAAATGCAGAAGGTCTTGGGCTCGATGCCCACCATCGACAAAAAATTGAACTCTTTTTACTTTCTATTACCCTTACGTATAGGGAACCTATACAAGGTAATGAGAAAGTATTGCAATCGGTCCAAATTTTTTCGATCCTTGCTTGAAATGCAGAAGGTCTTGGGCTCGATGCCCACCATCGACAAAAAATTGAACTCTCTTTACTTTCTATTACCCTTACGTATAGGGAACCTATACAAGGTTATGAGAAAGTATTGCAATCGGTCCAAATTTTTTCGATTGCAAATAATTCAAAGGGTTACTTCCTGGTGTTCTCGTGTTGACCCAGCACCTAAATGGGAAGTACTGTGTCTCTAATCGCCCATCTGATGAGCACCATACTCCGACACGGACCACAAGAGTCTAATTTAGCTGTTGTTTCATTGCTACGACTGTCTGTTGCTCGTCAGTTATTTTGTTCATAAGTCTGGCTGTCAGTTCGTTTGTTTGTCTGTTTAACTAACTATAGGAAACTTGATAAGGAGAACCAAAAAGGCAGATATATTTTGCAGAACTTTAAAGAGTTCTTTGAAGTTCTGCAAAATATATCTGCCTTTTTGGTTCTCCTTATCAAGTTGATCCACAGAACTTATATATATGTATAATGACTGCTGAAACCCTCCAAGAAACTATAGGAAAGATATACACTCACACATCCTCCAGCAATAACTTCGCTCAAAATACTGATCTTCCCGTCACTACCCGATAGTTTATCCCGAACCAGATCATTCACATAACCCTTCTTGAAAACACCCCGTTCAATTTTTACTTCGCGTTTGAATGAAAAGGCTGGCCTTGTTTCGCCAGCAACATAATAGCATTGGGGTGATAAGAGATTCGGTCAATAAATGGTACATTGAGGACCGAATCCACTGTGAAAAGACAGGTGCGAATGACTCATTGAAATAACTGAAAATTCTCTCATTGACTCACTAAATTAATTGGACATTCTCTCATTGACTAGGCAATTAAATTAAATGACGTTAAACAGGGAGTAGACCAGCTTAGTCTGGCTGGGGGACTTTAAAGAGGGAGTACACCAATTTGTTCTAAGCAATATTTGTATTATGGAACAATAAATAAATTACCAAAAATTACCATTGGGGGTGTACCAGCCTGAATTTCCCTTGCTAAAGAAATAGCAAAGGTTGAGTGCGAAGGGCATCCACTCGTAAAATTTGTAGCCAAAACCAAATGCTAAGCAATATTTGTAATTGTATCCCTGTCGCGTATAATATCTCTAGTAGCGCGGTCAAACTTTCTTGACTTGGCGGGGCGGAGCGCTACCGCGCTCCTTAATTATGGAACAATAAATAAATTACCAAAAATTACCATTGGGGGTTACCAGCCTGTATTTCCCTTGCTAAAGAAATAGCAAAGGTTGAGTGCGAAGGGTATCCACTTGTAAAATTTGTAGCCAAAACCAAATGTCAGCTCAAAGCAATCACCTAGGGCTCGTTGAGAGGCTGACGAAAAACGCCGACCCCGTCTGTACACGGGAAAAGGCGAAGAAAAAGAAGAAGATTATAGGTATTTACTTACATTTACGTATATATTCTACCGGGGCCACACCTATGAGCTGGGGCAGGATCCCTCGGTACAAACCAAACACGCCTTCATGTCGAATCACCTGGAAGAGAAAACGCGTTTTGAAGGAAAACAAGAGATAGAAAACACATGAAAAACGAAAGAAAACACATGAAAAACGAAAGAAAACACATGAAAAACAAAAGAAAACACATGAAAAACGAAAGAAAACACATGAAAAACAAAAGAAAACACATTAAAAACGAAGAGAAAGAAAACTCCTCACAGACTTAGGATATACAATTAAAGATGGCCAGCCTAGTTAACTTGGTTGGTAGCGCATCTGCCTTGTAAGCGCAGGGTCGCGGGTCGATTCCCGCCCGGGGCGGATTTTATCCTGAACGGATAATGTTCGTTCTTAGATTTCGGGACGATAAGACCATCTCGGCAGTTACAGTTCCCTTATTTACTTACATTTACGTATATATTCTAGGTATTTACTTACATTTACGTATATATTCTAGATATTTACTTACATTTACGTATATATTCTAGGTATTTACTTACATTTACGTAGTGTATCTCAGTGATGTGCTGGCTGATATGTTTGGTGTATTGTTCAGGCGCGATGGCTTGTAGATCAGCATTTACTTACATTTACGTATATATTCTAGGTATTTACTTACATTTAGTATATATTCTAGGTATTTACTTACATTTACGTATATATTCTAGATATTTACTTACATTTACGTAGTGTATCTCAGTGATGTGCTGGCTGATATGTTTGGTGTATTGTTCAGGCGCGATGGCTTGTAGATCAGAGTAGAGGAGTTTCCTGCAAATCAAGATAATGGTGTTAGGAAAATGTGATCATATAGACCGCGCATTGAGAGGCTGACAAAAAACGCCGACCCCGTCTGTACACGGGAAAAGGCGAAGAAAAAGAAGAAGATTATAGGTATTTACTTACATTTACGTATTTATTCTAGGTATTTACTTACATTTACGTATTATATATTCTAGATATTTACTTAAATTTACGCATATATTCTAGGTATTTACTTACATTTACGTAGTGTATCTCGGTGATGTGCTGGCTGATATGTTTGGTGTATTGCTCAGGCGCGATGGCTTGTAGATCAGAGTAGAGGAGTTTCCTGCAAATCAAGATAATGGTGTTAGGAAAATGTGATCATATAGACCGCGCAATGTTTCGAAAAAAGAGTGTATCATCGATTTTTTTTTTTTTTCTCTCTCTCTCTCTCTCAAAAGGTTTAGCTAAATTGGCTCGGAGTATTTCATATTTTTTTTATTTTTTAAATAATAAAGAAATGAAAGGTTAAAATAATATTTTTAGGAGTAAAAACCAGAGCACAGAGATTGGACTAATGGTAGAGAAAGTTGAATGGGTAAATGCAATTTGAAACAAGTATCAGAATTGTGTTCTACATGGTTAAAATATTGATTTTAGCTCAATATGCAGATTATAGAGTAGAATGTAGATTAATTAGATTTTATTGTACAAATGTTCATAACTAATTAATACTAAATAACTAAATAGGTCAGTGTGGGCACCGCGTGAGAATTCATAGCAATGAAAATTCATGTTTAGGTAAAACTTTTAAATTTAAAGTTTAAAGTTAAAGTGATCTGATAGTAAATCAAAATATAGCTTGCAATTCTTGCAAAATAAAAATGGGTTACATCTACTGGCGAGAGAATAGCTTACGAAGATCGACAAATTTTAAGAAAAAAAAAAAATAATAAATAAATAACAATAAAAAAAAGTAATAATTCAGCGAGAAAATGCTGCTAGCGTTTTCGGTGCAAAAAAGAACTAGACTTTCTCACTACAATCTCTTCCATTTCCATAAATGCCGAAAAAAAGGTAATAAAATATATGTGACGTGTGGTATAAATCAGTGTAGAGGGGTTTAAAACTTAACAAGAGTGCAAGAAACACTGAGCTTTTCAGCCCAACCAATATTAATTGAAAAAATATACAGGTAATTCTAAGAACTCTACCTCACAGTAAAGCCCCCGATGATCCATTTGATTAGCTGGGAGGTTAGCGCGCCTGCCTTGTAAGCGCTAGGTCACGGGTTCAATGCCCGCGTCGGAGCGGACTTTATCCACACACAACAGATAAGGTCCGTTCTTAACTCTATTAACTATCAAACCTCTTGGAAAAAAAACTTTTTTCTTCTTCTTTTTAACTGAGCTTTAAGAAATTAAGTCCTTTTTACTTTCCTTATCCTATAGGAAGGAAAGTAATGTAATCGGGTCAAAATTTCGATGGTCAGATTTTAGTGACGAAACACGTTTTGAGGTCCCTAGAGCCTAAATCCAAAGTTTCAGCCATTGGTCCGTGTGTGTTTGTCTGTCTGTATGTGTGCCTGTCTGTCTGTAAACAAAATATCTCGAGAACGGTAAGAGCTAGAGACTTGAAATTTGGTATGTAGTTCACAAATGTGACAAGGATGCAACACAAAAAACGTTTGGTTGAGAAACGGGATAAGCTAGAGACTTGAAATTTGGTATGTAGTTCACAAATGTGACAAGGATGCAACACAAAACGTTTGGTTGAGATGGTTGCTGCGCCCTTGGCGGTATTTTGACCGCTTTGGACAGATTTCGACCTTTTTTGGCGGTTATTAGCTATAGCGACAAAACGGTTAGAGATATTGTAAAAGTTAGGGTAAAAGAACACTCAATTAAGCATCATTCAATATGATAGGGAAAGTCGTGTGATGTTCACAACAGATTTTTTCATTCTTATAAAGAACTTAGATTTTGGTCGAGTGATGCAACACACGGCATAACTTACACAGACAAGACCATGGTGCATTTTATCAGTCACTAATTAATATTTACTACACAACCGGGCCTTCACTTCACCAATCAATTAATCAGCACATCGTAACGGCTTTAGATTTGGCACAAGACTGAACATTGATCAATGCTTAATCACCCCTCGAAAGGTTTTTAGGCAATTAGCAAAATTAGGGAAATTAATGGAATGACAAAACAAAAAGGGTGCCGGATATAACGTACCCGAATTTGGATGGAAATTCAGTCGACTCAGAAGAAGACGAAGAAGAGTTCTGGTGGCAATCAGCAAAGGGGGAAAATGATTGACAAAACAAAAAGGGTGCCGGATATAACGTACCCGAATTTGGATGGAAATTCAGTCGACTCAGAAGAAGACGAAGAAGAGTTCTGGTGAAAATTATTTCTACCTTCCCCCGAACCAAACAAACGATACCACAAGAAACAAACCAAGAACAAGACATAGTTTAAGATATACATATAACGAGAACAAATTTAGTGAAATAAAATGATATTATACACAAACAAGTGTAAAAAATTTTACTTTGTCCATTCAATACATACTCGTATGTGCCTATGGCTACATATCAATCCGACTAAAGTGTAGGTAAGATTTTTTTTTTTTATTATTATTTTTTTATCATCATTGATGTAAGAAGATACAGCCATAAGCCCCTGCCCTTATTTGACATAGATATACCTGTTTGCTCCGTTACAGTTAGTAATAAATACATTGAATTATTGAAATACATAGCTTCAATAACCTGAAGTACTGCCCTGCCCTGAAATAACGTCCAATATATCTGGTTCCAAGGCCCTAATGTGAAGAGGAAGAGGTTGAGTTTTAGTGGGTCTGGATGTTGTCCTGGTATTCAGACATCAATCCAACACTCCTCATTGTAAAGGTTTTTGCAATTGGCGGCTTAAGAAGATTTCCCTCTCTAAATAATAGTAATAATAAAAAAAACTTCAGTGAAATAAAATAAATATCTTTGCACTCTGTGATCCCAGGTGAGTTTCCCCTACATGATGGCATTCACATCCTTACTGAGTAACATGGAGTTGGTGAAGAGAGTGTATTTGAATACAACCGGGGACGATAAGGACAAGGAAGTTACCAAAGGTGAGTCAAAGGGTTAAACCTAAAATAAGATCGAATATTAAGAAAAGTAAGTCAAAGGGTTAAACATAGAATTATAATATCTAAGACTAAGAAAACTAAGTCAAAGGGTTAAACGTAAAATAAGATCCGAGATAAAGAAAAGAAAGTCAAAGGGTTAAACCTTAAAAGTATATCTACCCATTTTGAAAACTGTGAAGTAAAGGCCTGTGGATGCAGTATTTGTAATGTAATGTAAATGCAGTTTCTTTGTGTTATTATGTCACAACTTTGGTGCTCACTGCAGCATTGTAGGATTTTCCCAATATCTCAATAATCCTACAATTCAATGTTTACCTAGCATGCTGGCACCGGTCGCTATGCGCATTTATATGTCATAGCTACTCATTTTCCTCACGAGGCTGAGTGGGCCCCGCAACAGCCTAACATCAGGGGTTAGTAAATGTCCTCGAGCCATCTTCATGATTTCTTCAAAGTCCAGGGCAGAAATATAACCTGGAACCGAAAATATGTATTTTGGTTTGTTAGGAGGTAAACATAGAAAGTGGTCTAAAAAGAAAAAAATACATAATAAATGCAGGTACATAAAATAATTTATACCTGACAACCATAATATAAACTACACGAGTAGTTTTGTGAACGGTAGATCTCACTCAGACTCATGTACCAAATTTCATCAAAATCTGACTAAACAATCGCAAGTTATAGCGTTACAAGCATTCACACTTCCAAACCAAATGCAAAACTGTCGAGCTAAAATGTTGACCTCACTTCGTTCAGAGAATAAAAATGGTCAACCTACTTAGCTTGGAGGACAGCGCGTTTACCTTGTAAGCACGAGGTCGCTGGTTCGATTCCCGGGCGAACTTTATACTAAACAGAGAAGGTCCGTTCTCGGAACGGCTGGCTTTCTCCTATCCTGTCATTTCCGCTTTCAGGGCGATGAGATACATCCGTTGTTACAGTTTCCTCTATCAAATCTCTTAAAAATAAATAAATAAAACCTGTTGTCACAAAGACATTAAAAAAAGACATAAAACCAACTCACCTGTCCCCTTCTTGTCGAATTTTCTGAACGCCTCAATTCCACATTCCTCATGAAAGTCGTGCAGAAATTGGGAGAATTCTACATAGTTGATCTTTCGACTCTTATCTTCCCCAAAGTAGAGTTTCATGAATGATGAATTCAAGTCCATGAACGTGCATAGTTGAGTACGCTTGATAACTGTTTCGAAGTCCTCTGTGGGGACAGACAGAATTGGGAGGTGTTAAGTGAGGAAATACATTTATGTCTATCATTTAAGAGAGTGGCATACTGTACGTATATGGATAGTAGGGAGAACTATGATCCATACAGAGACAGAGCGAAAATGTGTAAATAATATCAGAATAGACCCCCCCTGATAAAAGTTACACTCCTCAGATAGGCCTATACCCCAGCAGTAGGCTACCACTATTATTGTGGTCAATTTCTTATACAACGCTGAGGATACAATTCTAACCTCAACCGGAATTAAACCCACGCCCACCTGATTATCAGACGAGCGCCATAACACCACCAAAGTTGGTTAACAGTTGGAAACTGGCGCATTCAACTTTCTATTGCTGATGGGATAGGGCCGATAGAGGGTTTTTTTTTCATTGGTTTACTGGAAAATAAAGGACTAAAGGACACTTACTGTAGGAGATAACTCCATTGCCAGAGACATCGAACAAGTGGAATGCAGTTTGATACAGAGCGTCCGGTAAACATAGAAGACCTTCGAATGCCTGGAATTCTGAAAATGAAATAAGCCTGCAACACACAGCGAAGATACAAAGGTTAATTAATGGAATTCTGAAAATGAAATAAGTCTAAACACACAGAGGAAGAAACAAGGGTTAATTAATGGAACTCTGAAAATGGAATAGGTAGGCCTGCAACACACAGCGGAGAAAACAAAAGTTAGTTTATAAAGATCAGTTTAAACAGGGTTTATACGCTTTTCCCGGAATGAAATTCCATGACTTTTCCAGACGATTTTCCATGAATGTTCCAGGAAATTAGGGGACGGAGGTACTTAAAAAACAGTAAGGTTACCCCTTCATTTCAATAAAATATGCAATATGCAGAACGTCAAGGAATATGAGGGGGAATGCGCCGCAGGCCGTTTTTCGGAAAAACTTGATATTTAATTTGAACATTTTTAATTTTTGACCGGGTGATAAATTCCATGACTTTTCCAGGTTTCTTTTTCGTGGGAATGGGGCTTTAGGACATCATATCATAGCTCCCTCTATCAAATCTTTTATTTAACCTTTTCTCTCACTCACCCATCTTTGCTGGTGTCTACAATGCCTGCGATGAGATTGAGAATAGGCCTGCCACACAGCGAAGATACAAAGGTTAATTCTGAAAATAAAATAAGTCTAAACACACAGAGGAAAAAACAAGGGTTAATTAATGGAACACTGAAAATGAAATAGGCCTGCCACACAGCGGAGAAAACAAAAGTTAGTTTATAAAGATCAGTTTAAACAGAGTTTATACCCATTTCCCGGAATGAAATTCCATGACTTTTCCAGACGATTTTCCATGAATTTTCCAGGAAATTAGGGGGCGGAGGTACTTAAAAAACAGTAAGGTTACCCCTTCATTTCAATAAAATATGCAATATGCAGAACGTCAAGGAATATGAGGGGTAATGCGCCGCAGGCCGTTTTTCGGAAAAACTTGATATTTAATTTGAACATTTTTAATTTTTGACCAGGTGATAAATTCCATGACTTTTCCAGGTTTCTTTTTCGTGGGAATGGGGCTTTAGGACATCATAACATAGCTCCCTCTATCAAATCTTTTATTTAACCTTTTCTCTCACTCACCCATCTTTGCTGGTGTCTACAATGCCTGCGATGAGATTGATAGAGTCCTTGTTGGCATTCTCATCCTTCAGGAGACCCAAATAGTTTTGAACGAACGCTGAAAATGATAGATACTTCTCACCCTCCTTTTCTACATCGGCAAACTGAAAATGGAGAGAAAAACGCTTGGAGGACAGCGCGTTTACCTTGTAAGCACGAGGTCGCTGGTTCGATTCCCGGGCGAACTTTATACTAAAACAGAGAAGGTCCGTTCTCGGAACGGCTGGCTTTCTCCTATCCTGTCATTTCCGCTTTCAGGGCGATGAGATACATCCGTTGTTACAGTTTCCTCTATCAAATCTCTTAAAAATAAATAAATAAAACCTGTTGTCACAAAGACATTAAAAAAAGACATGAAACCAACTCACCTGTCCCCTTCTTGTCGAATTTTCTGAACGCCTCAATTCCACATTCCTCATGAAAGTCGTGCAGAAATTGGGAGAATTCTACATAGTTGATCTTTCGACTCTTATCTTCCCCAAAGTAGAGTTTCATGAATGATGAATTCAAGTCCATGAACGTGCATAGTTGAGTACGCTTGATAACTGTTTCGAAGTCCTCTGTGGGGACAGACAGAATTGGGAGGTGTTAAGTGAGGAAATACATTTATGTCTATCATTTAAGAGAGTGGCATACTGTACGTATATGGATAGTAGGGAGAACTATGATCCATACAGAGACAGAGCGAAAATGTGTAAATAATATCAGAATAGACCCCCCCTGATAAAAGTTACACTCCTCAGATAGGCCTATACCCCAGCAGTAGGCTACCACTATTATTGTGGTCAATTTCTTATACAACGCTGAGGATACAATTCTAACCTCAACCGGAATTAAACCCACGCCCACCTGATTATCAGACGAGCGCCATAACACCACCAAAGTTGGTTAACAGTTGGAAACTGGCGCATTCAACTTTCTATTGCTGATGGGATAGGGCCGATAGAGGGTTTTTTTTATTGGTTTACTGGAAAAATAAAGGTCTAAAGGACACTTACTGTAGGAGATAACTCCATTGCCAGAGACATCGAACAAGTGGAATGCAGTTTGATACAGAGCGTCCGGTAAACATACTTAGCTAGCTGAGTACTCAAGTTCTTTTACCCTAATCAGTATAAAAGTACAAGATGTCAGGGTCTACTGTCACACTCTCTTCTCTTAAAACTACTTAGGTCGGTAAGTAATTAGATTTTGAGTCGAATTGATTGAGCGCTATGCGAGTTATTTCGAGTTATTTGTTATTTATATTTATGCAGGTATTCACTAATAAGTAATAAGAGAAGCGAAGTCATTTTTTTTTTGTCTCTCTATTTGAAACGGTCTTTTCGATTTCGAACGGAAAAATGGGCGGGAAATTTTCGCCGTGGCCAGGATTCAAACCCAGCACCTCCGGATTGAGAGTTAAAATTGGAGAATGAGAATAGCCACCATGTGGGTTTGTGGCGCTCAACGTGTTAAACAAAGGTGGAACTCGATTGTTTCTAATCAATCAATCTCATTCAGTCTTCAATTTGAGGTTAATGAGTAATAATGAGGTATTTGTGCCCGTCTACACTGGCGAAAATAATCGCTTACAAGGTGCGCGTTTTGACAACCTAGTCAGATTGAGTAGTGCACCTTGGAAGCGCTGGGTCGCGGGTTCAATTCCCGCCCGGGGCGAACTTATTTATTTATTATTTAACTTTAAACAGATAAGGTTCTTTCCCAATAAGGTTTCCTCTAATCCTGTCCTTCTTCTTTCTTCCATTTCGGTAGGAAAAGACCTCTATTGTTCTTCAAAAAACAGTCTGTACCAAATTATGATATCTTGAGTTAAGCTATAGATTAATATTGGTATTGGTAATTTGGTAAGCAGTTCAGTCATGGCACAGTTGGCTCAGGTCCATTTGGCATGCAGACCATTTATGCTATAGACATCACACCTATACTTAGTACTTAGCTACTAAGAGAGACAGTGGCATACTGTACGTATATGGATATTATGGATAGTAAGGAGAACTATGATCCATACAGAGACAGAGCGAAAATCTGTAAATAATATCAGAATAGACCCCCCTGATAAAAGTTACACTCCTCAGATAGGCCTATGCCCCAGCAGTAGGCTACCACTATTACTGTGGTCAATTTCTCATACAACGCTGAGGATACAATTCTAACCTCAACCGGAATTAAACCCACGCCCACCTGATTATCAGACGAGCGCTTTGATAAAAGTTACACTCCTCAGATAGGCCTATACCCCAGCAGTAGGCTACCACTATTATTATGGTCAATTTCTCATACAACGCTGAGGATACAATTCTAACCTCAACCGGAATTAAACCCACGCCCACCTGATTATCAGACGAGCGCTTTAACCATAACACCACCAAAGTTGGTTAACAGTTGGAAACTGGCGCATTCAACTTTCTATTGCTGATGGGATAGGGCCGATAGAGGGTTTTTTTTTCATTGGTTTACTGGAAAATAAAGGACTAAAGGACACTTACTGTAGGAGATAACTCCATTGCCAGAGACATCGAACAAGTGGAATGCAGTTTGATACAGAGCGTCCGGTAAACATAGAAGACCTTCGAATGCCTGGAATTCTGAAAATGAAATAAGCCTGCAACACACAGCGAAGATACAAAGGTTAATTAATGGAATTCAGCTCCCATGGCGTAGTGGTCACTGCGCTCGCCTTGCACGCGGGAGACCCGGGTTCAATTCCCGGCGGGGTCAAGAAATTTGTATCATGCAAATGATTGATTACCGTTACTGGCTGTTGCGGGGCCCACTCAGCCTCGTGAGGAAAATGAGTAGCTATGTAATATAATGCGCATAGCGACCGGTGCCAGCATGGTAGGTAAACATTGGATTTTAGGATTATTGAGATATTGGAAAAATCCTACAATGCTGCAGTGAGCACCAAAGTTGTGACATAATAACACAAAGAAACTGCATTTACATTTACAAAATAAGTCTAAACACACAGAGGAAAAAACAAGGGTTAATTAATGGAACACTGAAAATGGAATAGGCCTGCCACACAGCGAAGATACAAAGGTTAATTCTGAAAATAAAATAAGTCTAAACACACAGAGGAAAAAACAAGGGTTAATTAATGGAACACTGAAAATGGAATAGGCCTGCCACACAGCGAAGATACAAAGGTTAATTCTGAAAATAAAATAAGTCTAAACACACAGAGGAAAAAACAAGGGTTAATTAATGGAACACTGAAAATGGAATAGGCCTGCCACACAGCGAAGATACAAAGGTTAATTCTGAAAATAAAATAAGTCTAAACACACAGAGGAAAAAACAAGGGTTAATTAATGGAACACTGAAAATGGAATAGGCCTGCCACACAGCGAAGATACAAAGGTTAATTCTGAAAATAAAATAAGTCTAAACACACAGAGGAAAAAACAAGGGTTAATTAATGGAACACTGAAAATGGAATAGGCCTGCCACACAGCGAAGATACAAAGGTTAATTCTGAAAATAAAATAAGTCTAAACACACAGAGGAAAAAACAAGGGTTAATTAATGGAACACTGAAAATGAAATAGGCCTGCCACACAGCGGAGAAAACAAAAGTTAGTTTATAAAGATCAGTTTAAACAGGGTTTATACGCTTTTCCCGGAATGAAATTCCATGACTTTTCCAGACGATTTTCCATGAATGTTCCAGGAAATTAGGGGACGGAGGTACTTAAAAAACAGTAAGGTTACCCCTTCATTTCAATAAAATATGCAATATGCAGAACGTCAAGGAATATGAGGGGGAATGCGCCGCAGGCCGTTTTTCGGAAAAACTTGATATTTAATTTGAACATTTTTAATTTTTGACCGGGTGATAAATTCCATGACTTTTCCAGGTTTCTTTTTCGTGGGAATGGGGCTTTAGGACATCATATCATAGCTCCCTCTATCAAATCTTTTATTTAACCTTTTCTCTCACTCACCCATCTTTGCTGGTGTCTACAATGCCTGCGATGAGATTGATAGAGTCCTTGTTGGCATTCTCATCCTTCAGGAGACCCAAATAGTTTTGAACGAACGCTGAAAATGATAGATACTTCTCACCCTCCTTTTCTACATCGGCAAACTGAAAATGGAGAGAAAAATGATTTGTTTAATATGGCTTTAACGTCATGTCATGGTATAATAGAGACGGCGTGGTCCAGAACTGGTGTATTTAACATCAAGCGTGCCGGGGGAGGCGCGCGAACGTCAAGAGTTCGAAGCGCCAATCTAAACTTTCTAAACGCTAGGTCGCGCGTTCGTTCTCGGAACGGCTGGCTTTATCCAATCCCGTCCCTCTTCATCCTTCCATTTCGGGACGATAAGACCTCCGTTGATACAGTTCCTTCTGTCACACCTTTTTTTTTCCTTACATTTTTTTTTTTTTTATTTTATTGAGTAACTATAACTTTATTGAGAAACAATACTCGCTGTCTTACGTTCTCAGTAATCCAAGTTTGACGGTACGAATGTGAGTTGTGGAGTGTTTATTTACTCATTTAGTTGGCACTCCATTACCATAGGTACCTAACCTACCTAATATACTGGAGTTATCAAGGTATCATATATCATATTTCATCATAATGTTCGAACTCTAACGTTTTGTGATACCGGGACTCCACACAGAACTAATGTCCTAGGACAATTAGTTAATTAGATTAGGTCTAGTTAAATTAGTTCCCAAATCAATTAATTAATGTTATTGATGTTGACTGTTGACGCACTTTAATTAGATAAAAGAGCCATTAGGTTGGTGTGGAGGGACATTTTTTTTTTTTTTTCTTCTCTTTTTTTTCAGTATCTAAATATGAAAATAACTTTTACTCTTCACTTTTTTTTTCATCCTAATTATTTAAATTTAATTTATTCCATAGGCTGCGTTCTTCTCATGTTACTTGTACTCCAGCAAATTGGATTAGATTTAGGGCGATAACTACGATAAGACCTTAGCCTTAGACTGATGGTCCAGTCCCTTCTATTTAACCTCATAGGTATAAGATATAGGTAATACACATAAATTACATACCTAATGACATGTATACATGTTAAATATTTTTCATGCAACAAGGAAAAAAAAGTTCAAGAGGAAAGAATTAGAATTGGAAATTAGAAATATTTGTTGTTCCATGGTCCCAAATGACATGGTTTTGGACTACACAAGCAGAATCTTTCACAAGACTAGGTACTTCTGTAGGTCATAAACATTCCATTTCAGTTATTATTTTAGGGTTCTTTGTTCCCTAGTCATCAATATAAAATAAGGTAAGCAATCAATTCATTTGAGATCATTAAAGTTGGTGTCTCAAAATTACCGTAACCCAACCAATGAAAGTATTTGCTTGAAAATAACAGTAATGAAAACACTAATATAGCTGCTTACTGTGCTTACCCTCGCTGATAGATTAGATGGCAGAGTATAAACAGGATGTCCACTTCTAGCGGTGTTTTGAGATCATCAAAGTTGGTGTCTCAAAATTGAACGTGTCTCAAAATTACCGTAACCCAACCAATGAAAGTATTTGCTTGAAAATAACAGTAATAAAAACACTAATATAGCTGCTTACTGTGCTTACCCTCGCTGATAGATTAGATGGCAGAGTATAAACAGGATGTCCACTTCTAGCGGTGTGATCTGAGACATCATTTGAGCTGAATAGAGAAACTCCTCTGTAACACAAACAAGGAGACATATTACACAAGGGCAGTGGACTTTGGAACTGGAGGTTGGTGGTTCAAGTCCAGGTCAAGTCATAAAATTTATCGAGGTGTATTATAATAATAGTGCTTATTTATACTGCTCGCATAGGACTGAAAAGTCCCTTTACTCCAGCAGTAGGCTACTACTAATATTGTGGTCAAAGAACACAAACAAGGAGACATATTACACAAGGGCAGTGGACTTTGGAACTGGAGGTTGGTGGTTCAAGTCCAAGCCAAGTCATAAAATTTATCGAGGCGTATTATAATAATAATAATAGTGCTTATTAAGGAGCGCGGTAGCGCTCCGCCCCGCCAAGTCAAGAAAGTTTGACCGCGCTACTAGAGATATTATACGCGACAGGGATTTATACTGCTCGCATAGGACTGAAAAGTCCCTTTACTACAGCAGTAGGCTACTACTATTATTGTGGTCAAATTCTCAAATTATATTGAGGATAAAATTTCCACTGCGTCACAACAGATTTTTCTTTTCTTCAAGTAATGTTCCCAAGCCTGTTCAACATTAATTCTCCAATCTTTTTTCATCCCACTAGGGTAAGTGTTTACCAATTTATTTGAGATCATTAAAGTTGGTGTTTCAAAATTGAACGTATCTCAAAATTACCGTAACCCAACCAATGAAAGTATTTGCGAGGAATGATAATTTAACAGGGGTGGGGAATGATAATTTAAGAGTATAAATAACCACAGTTCCCTTGGTTAGGAATCTAATACTTAAATACTGCATCCACGGGGCCTTTACTTCACAGTTTTCAAAATGGGTAGATATACTTTTTGTTTAACCCTTTGATTTACTTTTCTTAGTCTTAGATATTATAATTCTATGTTTAACCCTTTGACTTACTTTTCTTAATATTCGATCTTATTTTAGGTTTAACCCTTTGACTCACCTTTGGTAACTTCCTTGTCCTTATCATCCCCGGTTGTATTCAAATAGACTCGCTTCACCAACTCCATGTTACTCAGTAGGGATGTGAATGCCATCATGTACGGGAAACTCACCTGGGATCACAGAGTGCAAAGATATTTATTTTATTTCATTGAAGTTTTTTTTTTATTATTTAGAGAGGGAAATCTTCTTGAGCCGCCCATTGCTAAAACCTGGGGAGTGTTGGATTGATGTCTGAATACCAGGACAACATCCAGACCCACTAAAACTCAACCTCTTCCTCTTCACATTAGGGCCTTGGAACCAGATATATTGGACATTATTTCAGGGCAGGGCAGTACTTCAGGTTATTGAAGCTATTTCAATAATTTAATGTATTTATTACTAACTGTAACGGGGCAAACAGGTATATCTATGTCAAATAAGGGCAGGGGCTTATGGCTTACCCGATATCCTCCACTACCTCCCGCGGCAGCAGCCACTAGATTATCTCTAACATCAGGTGTTAGTAGCCCCTTTTTTTTCAATTTTGAAGGCGCCCTGGTCCCTTTACTATTTTATGTGACTCAACTTTAGTACAAACTTTTTGGCTCCTCTAATCATGAAAATCTGCCAGGGGACCTTGCGGCCCACTGGAAATCTTTTGCGGTACTTTCCATTACAGTGCCTAGGGAACCTATACGGTGTAAAGATAAAATATTAGAATCAATCAATCCCCCTCCCCACTTACCTGATTGAAAATGTCTCTCAGCTGTTGAGTGGTGGCACGTTCTTTGAACACAGAGCTCTGTAACATGATGACAAGAGGAAGCACCCAATTAAAAAGTGCAAAAGCAGTGTGCTATACCGACTCGCTTTTGTAGAATTTTATTTTTCGCCGTAGAGAATTATTGAAGAAGTTCTTCAGATCGTTCTGAGAATGTTCTGGGGATTCGACAAGACACAAAGAGATAATCCTTTCAAATTTGGCAGTAAGATGGCAGATTCTAACTTCTTATGGACTTATACGTAATAGTGATATGAGAAACAAATGTTCACGTGTTATTCACAACCGGATGAAAAAAGTCTTAATACTTTTGGAACTAATTAAAGGGTTGGCACAAAAACGCCAAGAGAGAAAATAACGATAGGTAGGTACAATGAAAATTTTAAATTTAGGAGAGCGATAGTGTGACGTACGTCAAGATTAGTTATTGATATCAAATACACTAGATTATATTCGAAATTGTCTGTTAAAACACTTAATAATTACATTATTATAAGCACATATATAAGTAAAGGTACGTATAGGTACGTAATTATTAGGTGACAAAAAGTTACAAGCAGAGACAGGTAAAAAAAAGTATTTAGCTAATCTAATAGGTATTGAAAATAAAATATTTAAATCAACGCGCCACCGAAGTCAACAGCAAGTCAATATTTAAGTTTAAATATTTAAATAACACGCCTAAAATTAATTAGGTATTAAAGGAACACTTTCCGGGCAGTTGAGCTAATTTTTATTGGGACACCGACACCAGAACAACAAACCTACACACTTCTCTAGTCCCTACTCACTCTACTGATTAGCAAAGATGGCAAAGACCACGAGTGGACTAAAATTAACAAAAAAAAAAGAAAAAAAAAAATCACGAGTCGACTGAAAATTGACAAAAAAACTCAAGGTCGCACGCAGTTTGCTTTCGCTTTCAGTGATGACTTCTCCAACACTAAATGAGTTGCCGTGGTCAACTCATATGAACGAACAACAATCGCTCTGACGTTGTACCTACGATATTGGTGAGCAATTAAATATCTTATCAGAGTTATCAGACAAAACGAATAACAATAAATAAGTTAAAACGCAAGAAAGAAAAATAATAACTGAAGAATTATCAGGCAAAAAGAAGAAAAACAATAAATAAATAAATGAAAACGTAAGAAAGACAGAATAACATAAAAAATACGATATTAGTCTGCAATTATCAGAGTTATCAGACAAAAAATAATAAAAGCAAAAAAACATAAATGAATGGAGTGTCACTGTTTTAAAGGGAAAATCAGCAGATTTTGGATTAGGGCCCTCGCTTAATGGTCGACAATTTAGTCACGTGGGTTTTCTTTTGCAAATGTACTTAAAGATGTGGGTAAGTAAGTAGCTACAAATGGTTAACAATATCCAGATAACAAATTCGGATTTCCAGGAAAAAATTTAAAACCTGCGGACATCGCTGGGAATCGAACCTGGGTCTTACGAAAGTTCCTGCCCCTACACAATACTAAGTCCTTGCTGTCCTTTTTGGACTACTTAGGAAAAGAGGCATCCCAGTCTTTTCTCAGCAAGATAAAAATGCAGTTTCTTTGTGTTATTATGTCACAACTTTGGTGCTCACTGCAGCATTGTAGGATTTTCCCAATATCTCAATATCCTAAAAGTCCAATGGGGCCCCGCAACAGCCAGTCACGGAATCAATTATTTGCATTATACAAATTTCTTGACCCTTCACCACTCCAATGTTTACCTACCATGCTGGCACCGGTCGCTATGCGCATTTATATGTCATAGCTACTCATTTTCCTCACGAGAAAGTCCAATGTTTACCTACCATGCTGGCACCGGTCGCGGGGCCCCGCAACAGCCAGTCACGGAATCAATTATTTGCATGATACAATTTCATGACCCCGCCGCGAATCGAACCCGGGCCTCCCGCGTGCAAGGCGAGTGCAGTGACCACTATGCCATGGGAGCTGACCTCAGCAAGATAAACGAGGCATACTTACCTACTCGTAGGTATTCTACTCTAATAATTCTTCAGAGGTTTAAAGTCTTGACCCGAGTTCAGCTCTACCCTCAGTGTATCAGCTATCAGACAGTTTATACTTCAGATAAACCAGCCCCTAAAGAGTATACTTAACGCAGACTAGCCCCTTAGGGTTATACGTAAGGCGGACCAGCCCCTAAACCTAAAGGGTATACACTTCAGTATTGATACAGGCCTACATAAAATCAAAGCCAACAAAGTTATTCATTTATTTAATAACCTTGCGTTTGACAATTCACAGCTTTTAGATCAGCGGTTCCCAAACTTTCGCGCCGGCCCCCTTTTTTCAATTTTGAAGGCGCCCTGGTCCCTTTACTATTTTATGTGACTCAACTTTAGTACAAACTTTTTGGCTTCTCTAATGATGAAAATCTGCCAGGGGAAATCTTTCGCGGTACTTTCTATTACAGTGCCTAGGGAACCTATACGGTGTAAAGATAAAATATTAGAATCAATCAATCCCCCTCCCCACTTACTTACCTGATTGAAAATGTCTCTCAGCTGTTGAGTGGTGGCACGTTCTTTGAACACAGAGCTCTGTAACATGATGACAAGAGGAAGCACCCAATTAAAAAGTGCAAAAGCCGTGTGCTATACCGACTCGCTTTTGTAGAAGTTAACACCCGTATTTATGAAGAAGTTCTTCAGATCGTTCTGAGAATGTTAATTTCACTTGCTTGCTTTTATAAAAATTTTAGATTCGACAAGACACAAATAGATACTTTAAAATTTAGCAGTAAGATGGCAAATTCCGACTTATACCGGTTTGCTTTTATAGAAGTTAACACCCGTATTTATGAACAAGTTCTTCAGATAATTCTGAGAATGTGCTGTCTGTTAAAAATAATTAATAATTACATTATTATACATACTTAGGTACTTAGGTAGGTAAGTTCGTAATTATTAGGTGACAGTAAGGTATTTAAGCAGACGCAATTAAAATAAGTAATTAAATAGGTAAGTTAGTAGGTAGGTACGCAAAATGACGTATTTAAGTTAAAAGAAAATATTTAAATACACGCAGCGAAAATAAATAATATAGGAACACTTTCCGGGCAGTTGAGCTAATTTTTATTGGGACACCAGAACAAACCTATACACTTCTCTAGTCTCTACTCTCTCTACTGATTAGCAAACTAGCAAAGATGGCAAAGACCACGAGTGGACTAAAATTAACAAAACAAGAAAAAAATTCACGAGTCGACTGAAAATTGACAAAAAAAACTCAAGGTCGCACGCAGTTTGCTTTTAGTGATGACTTCTCCAACACTAAATGAGTTGCCGTGGTCAACTCATATGAGCGAACAACAATCGCTCTGACGTTGTACCTACGATATTGGTGAGCAATTAAATATCTTATCAGAGTTATCAGACAAAACGAATAACAATAAATAAGTTAAAACGTAAGAAAGAAAAATAATAACTGAAGAATTATCAGGCAAAAAGAAGAAAAACAATAAATAAATGAAAACGTAAGAAAGACAGAATAATAACTAAAGAAAAACATAAAAAATACGATATTAGTCTGCAATTTATTATCAGAGTTATATCAGACAAAGCAAAAAAAAAAAAAAAAAAAAAAAATAAAGGGGGGGTCTTTTTTTTAGGGGAAAAACAGCAAGTTTAGACAAAACAAAAAAAAAAAAAAAAAAAACATAAATGAATGGAGTGTCATTGTTTTCAGGGGAAAATCAGCAGATTTTGGATTAGGGCCTTCGCTTAATAATCGTCAATATATAGTCACGTGGGTATTCTTTTGCAAATGTACTTAGATGTGGGTAAGTGAGTATAGCTACAAATGTTTAAGAATATCCAGATAACAAATTCGGATTTCCAGGAAAAATTTTAAAACCTGCGGACATCGCTGGGAATCGAACCTGGGTCTTACGAAAGTTCCTGCCCCTACACAATACTAAGTCCTTGCTGTCCTTTTTGGACTACTTGGGAAAAGAGGCATCCCAGTCTTTTCTCAGCAAGATAAAAATGCAGTTTCTTTGTGTTATTATGGCACAACTTTGGTGCTCACTGCAGCATTGTAGGGTTTTCCCAATATCCCAATAATCCTAAAATCCAATGTTTACCTACCATGCTGGCACCGGTCGCTATGCGCATTTATATGTCATAGCTACTCATTTTCCTCACGAGGCTGAGTGGGCCCCGCAACAGCCAGTCACGG
Source organism: Diaphorina citri (assembly GCF_000475195.1). NCBI lineage: Eukaryota > Metazoa > Arthropoda > Insecta > Hemiptera > Psyllidae > Diaphorina > Diaphorina citri. The sequence goes on from NW_007379517.1 coordinate 21,369, forward strand.
AATCAATCATTTGCATGATACAAATCTCTTGACCCCGCCGGGAATCGAACCCGGGTCTATTAGAAGCAGACTATATCTATGTACATAGGTAATTATAGAGGCGAGTGCAGTGACCACTACGCCATGGGAGCTGACCTCAGCAAGATAAACGAGGCATACCTACTCGTAGGTATTCTACTCTAAAAATTCTTCAGAGGTTTTAAGTCTTGAACCGAGTTCAGCTCTACCCTCCCTCTGTGTATCAGACCAACCCCTAAAGTTTATACTTCAGATAAACCAGCCCCTAAAGATTATATTTAACGCAGACTAGCCCCTTAGGGTTATACGTAAGGCAGACCAGCCCCTAAACCTAAAGGGTATACTTCAGACACTTCAGTATTGATACAGGCCTACATAAAATCAAAGCCAACAAAGTTATTCATTTATTTAATAACCTTGCGTTTGACAATTCACAGCATTTATAGCCTTCTTACCTTTGGCTTTATACCTAAGTAAGTAGGGAGTGCAGTGTCATTTGTAGACCAAGACCCTCATTTTTATGCATTGGATTTTTTTGTTGCATTGATGTGCATTGGATGTTTGTAGATGGATTAGACAACTAAATGCTTAAAGTATTGTGGATATGAGTGATGAAAGTAGCTCCAAGTAACTTGATTATCAAACTAAAAATAGCCCAGCCTCATCTGTCCTGAGTGCAGTGTCATTTGTAGACCAAGACCCTCTTTTTTATGCATTGGATTTTTTTGTTGCATTGATGTGCATTGGATGTTTGTATATGGATTAGACAACTAAATGCTTAAAGTATTATGGATATGAGTGATGAAAGTAGCTCCAAGTAACTTGATTATCAAACTAAAAATAGCCCAGCCTCATCTGTCCTGAAAGAGATGGTTGTAAATGCAAAATTCCCACCACAAACTCTTCTCACATACAACACCATCCCTTTTAGGAATATGGCTGAGTTTTTTAAAAAAATATTTAATATGGAGTATGTTTAAAAATCCATGAAACCTATGTACTTAATTTACATGATAGTTATTGGCAAATATTGAAATAACACACTTTAATATGCAAGGAATTTGGGCACTCTATTCAATGTTCATACAAGCCAGCCTAGTTAGCTTAGTTGGTAGCGTGTCTGCCTTGTAAGTGCTAGGCCACGGGTTCAATTCCTGCCCAGGGTGGATTTTATCCTGATGGGATAATGTTTGTTCTCTGAACGGCTGGCTTTCTCCTATCCTGTCTTCCTTCTCTCTTCGATTTCGGAACGATAAGACCATAGCAGTTACAGTTCCCTCTAAAAAAATGTTCATACATACTTACATCTTGGCATTGGGCTAGTGGAACAAACTTTTGGAAATAACTGTGATTCATAATATAAACACGGTTGATTAACCAAGAGGATAAAACTGGATATGATATTTTGATTGTTGAATTTATTAAAGCACCTTTGAATTTTATCACAGGAAGTCTTTGAAAAAAAAAAAAAAATACAAGTGTTTTATGGGAATGAACAATGAAATTTTGATTAGTGAAGGCACAGAAGAGTGGTAATGAATGCACACTTTCAAACACTTTTAAGTAATCACAGATTGATTTTAATAAATGTAAATGTATTCCCTAGACATTCCAAATCCCTGATAGCACTGAGAGAAAAGAAAACTCTGGAGAGTACTGATAAAAAATTATTTTGAGATAAAAAGCTTTCAAAAATCCAAATTGTGTAAATGTGAACTTAACTTGTGTAGATAAGGGATTGGCGGCGGCTCGGCAATTTTTGAAAAATGAAAACAAATACGAGCTCGCTCTTGCGTTCAAACTACGAATGTGTAAATGTGAACTTGTGTAGATAAGGGATTGGCGGCGGCTCGGCAATTTTTGAAAAATGAAAACAAATACGAGCTCGCTCTTGCGTTCAAACTACGAACTACCGCGAATGCGCATTCGCCGAAGCAGTGTTGCCAGGTGATAGCTGTAGGGAATGTACGGTAATTCGAGTGTACGGTAAATTTAGTCTGTGGTTATGTACCGGGTTGAGATAGGCCATTTCCGTCCTTTCTTGGCGTGTGGAAAATGATGTGGTAACTTAACACAGCTTCATGAGCGTGTAAAGTTGGCGGGAAATTTGAAATTTTGATTTTTTTTTCCGCAACTTGTACAATCTGATCCCCCAAAAAATACCACTTCGTGGCATAGAAAAAGCTTAAACGTCATAATCATAATATGGTAAGTTTCTGCAAAAAGTCATATTGCACTCCTCTTTCCTCTAATATCACTTCTGCTTTACTGCATTGGCGGCGTGCATGGTTTTATATTTCATTTTATTGAGGAATTTTTTATTCTTTTTATTGTTTTAATTCATCAGAGTCATGAGTGGTAATGTTTTTATAGTCTAGTGATTGTATCCCTTGTCTCACTTTATTTATACGTTTGATCTGAATCATACAAGGAAGGTAACAAAATGACATCCACAGAACAGTCAGGGACTACCAAGAGTTGGGAGCTTTCTATGTATGAACTCAATAGAACTCCTCAAGAGGCCATAACGGACAACACAGAGATAGCAGTCAGCCCCCGAAGTCTGCATAGTGAACTCATGTGCCCCATCTGCCTGGACATGTTAAAGAAGACAATGACTACGAAGGAATGTCTACACAGGTTCTGTTCCGATTGTATCATAACAGCTCTGCGCTCCGGTAACAAAGAATGTCCCACTTGCCGGAAGAAACTAGTGTCTAAAAGATCACTGAGAGCAGATCCAAATTTTGATTTGCTGATTTCCAAAATCTATCCGAGTCGTGATGAGTATGAAGCACATCAAGTTAGAGTATTGGAAAAACTCAACAAAAGTCATAGTCAGGCTGCTCTTGTACAAAGTATCAATGAAGGAATTAAACTACAAAGTCAACATAGGTTGCAACGGACAAAGAAGAACATTCAAGGTAATTATTACAAACCCTTTTTAGGGGTTGTCTGAATTTAGGGAAGTGATAAGACTTGGTGAATTGAGTACTTGGGTGCCATTGGCACTAATTGAAATCAATACTTGCCCCAGGAGCTCCAGTCTCTTGTTTACCCATAATAGTTATAATCCATGCTGAATTTTCATTTGTTTTCAGGGAATGAAGAGAATACCCCTGATATCAGTAATACTGATCAAACATCAGTTCAACAGCAACCATCTCCTCAACCCACAACGTCCAATGCAATTAAAAATCAACTCTCACCGGCAGTACCTAAGTCTCCCGAAGCACGACCGTCTAGTGCTGCAAGTAGTAGTACAACTAAAGTATCTAAGAAAACTGCCAAGTCTGATGTCATGACATCTGAATTGGAAACAGATGATACTAGTGAAACAGATGACAAAATATCAACTGTGGAATCAGCAACTGATGGAGAAGGTATGTGGACTGTTATTTCATTTATTTACCTCTGGTACTTATTATTTTTCTGTTTGGAAACTAAACTTTTCAATCAAGTTTTATTAGATACTAGCTGAATTCCGTCACTTCGCTCCGGAATCCCGCTAGTTCATCCCGAGGCATGGCCAAACTTGTGGAAAAGGCATGGCCGAACAAAGGACAGGGGTAGATGATATGAAAAAATTGAAAAACTTTGTCAACTTCTACAAGGTTACAAAAGATTTTGAACAAAAGTTTAAAAAATGCACTAAAAGCAAACACATGTTGCATTTTTCCATGAGTTCGTTGAGTGATGTAAAAAAAGCTATTAGTGAGACTGACAAAGTTAGCCACACTAGGAGTAATGCTTTGAGGAAGTGGAACTCAGAAATGAAATTAAATTCTTGTGATGATTTACAGTTCAACATTAAAGATATTAGACACCATTTGTTGGGTGATGACCAATATCAAGGATTGGAAGCACTAGAATTCTTTGACGAACCTGTCATTTCACCAACAAAAGTTAATATGGCATATTGTGACTCGTATCTGGATGAAAGCTTTAATGCTAATGAAAAAGATCCTTTGAGTTTCGATAGCAAGGAGGATATTAAATCAAAAATTGATTTAATACTGAAAACAGAGAGTCCCAAAAAAGGTCTAATAAAATTGAGAAAAATAACAGATTTAGTTGAAGAAAAACCCTTGAAAGCAACAACAAAACGTTTAAATATCCCAGTAAAATTTGATTTGAAAAGTCTGAAAGTGATTGGACAGACAAAATGTCCTCAGAACTTGGTAAGTTCTCCGAAACCTATTGAACCTTTAAAGATGGCACAGACAAATGTTAGTAGTGTATCAAAAGCATATAAGTGTTACAGTGATAATGACAGCTGCATAAATGATATTGCCGCGGCGGATGATGATTTTAATCCAATCATTCAGGCGGCCTTTTCATTGGCTGAAAAAGAAACGCCTCCAACTATGAATTCTCAAAAGTTACCAACAAAACAAATCGTGTTAAAGCATGGTCAAATAGTAAATATTTCTCATGGTAAAACCAACACACCTGTCCATACAGACCCTATAACAAACAAATCCAATACACAGAACAACCCTTTCTCTGGTATAATATCTCATACCGTGGGTGAGATTAATAACTTTACACATGAAACTGTAACAACCATGCCAAGTAATCCAAGATTAACATATATTTCCACAAGAATAAAATCTGAACCCTCCGGTCGGGATTCAGTACCTCAGGAAAGAGCACCACCAAACAGGCAACAAAATACAAATATTTCTAATGCAAACACCATGCCTCAAAGAACATACGGGAACACAAAGTCAAATCTAAATATTCCGGTTAAACCTGTATGCATGACCTCAAGTTCAAATGCAAACACTACGCCACCAAAGCAACTTCACAACATAAATTCATATATTTTGTCAAAACCTGTATCAATCAAAACGAGTCCAAACGCAACCATGATTTCAAAGCCTCCAATCCTAATGAACACTGCAAGTAAAAGTAATATATTTTTAGAAGGAAAACAAACAGTAGTGAGTACACCAGACAATAACAAAACTAGTCCACCAAGGAGAATAATACAAATGAAAGAAAATGGTAAACTCGGTATGTTTACGTCCGTTTCACAGATTTTACAAGATCAAACGACTGCACCACAACCAAGTTGGTTTACCTCGTTTGGTTCCGGTAATGTTCTCCTGAATGTGGCTCCACAGTCACATTCAGGTACACTACAACTTTCCAATATTTCAGCAGAACCTACTGTAGGTTACGTTATAGTAAATGACCTTGATACACCAAAATCAGTCATAGATAAGAGCGCTGTAACCCAGACAACCAATGGAGCAATCATTGGAAACATTGAATTAGTGAAACCAAGTAAAGCCACTGATAATGATCTTAAGTCAGCAAAAAACGAAGTGGCCGGGTCTAATTATCAACGAAGCAAAACTGCAGAAAATATCAGCTCAGTAAAAAATAAATCGGACATACTTAATACTCAAAAAACCCATTTAGCCACTGTTCAACAGCAACCACAATTTTCCAAAGTAAAAGATTTCAAACAAGATTCATCTGGTAAAGGAAAACAAAATCAATCAACCGAGTCCACTGTACGTGGTACCCAGCTCAAATTCATTCCTATTACTAAAAAAAGTGTCCCCACAAGTTCAACAATTGCCAAGACCAAAATTCTCTTTAGAAAAGATTTATTGGAGAAGGATGAATTTACTAAAGAGCTATTCGGTGAAGTAATTCAAGAAAGTAACTTGATCTTGTTTAATAATCTCAACAAATATTTTTGCACGTGGTGCCGTAGTGGGTAAGTAAATTATTTTATGGAAATTGGTTATGTAGAAGTGCTAGGCTAGAAACTTGGTCTTTCTTCTTAATTCTAAAATCTTAATACGTTCGCCCTCACCCCTTGCTCCAAGATAGTATTAGGTTATTGAATAGTACTGAGTCTAACCTGTAACACGTAGCCTAGAAGATGTCACATGGCTTTATACTTGACATGATTAATTCATCTTGCATATTAATGGTGTGGGGTGTTTCACGAGGGACATTTCACTTTGGTTTTCATGATTTCCTTTGGACTTGACATGATTAATTCATCTTGCATATTAATGGTGTGGGGTGTTTCACGAGGGACATTTCACTTTGGTTTTCATGATTTCCTTTGGACTTCATACTTAATTCTGCCTCGGTGGTGTAGTGGTCAAGGCATTCGCCTAGTAAACAGGAGGGCGTGGGTTCAATCCCAGCCGAGGCATGGAATTTTATCCTCAATATAATTTGAGAATTTGACCACAATAATAGTAGACAATTCTCATGATTTTCAATTTTTTATTTAACACAAAGATAATAAAATATAAAAAAATATAGCGAAATTAGCAGTTGTTAAAGGTAATAGAAAGTAAAAAGGCAGTAAAAAAATGAGTTTCTCTTTTTCTACATTTAGCAATTTTGTGGATTGAGCTTCAGATAAATTGACTGTGTATGTCTAGAATGATTCCATTTACAAGACACTCAAGAAAGATGATCTAGTCAGACTTATTAAAACTTCATCTACTGCAACAGGTATGTTGTGTCTTGGTTAAGAAATAGAATAATTATTTTACAATTCTTTAGTCTTACAGGCAATTCTTTAGAAAAAAAAACTTCATCACACTTGAAAAATTATCTCTAAACCACTAAGTTTTTCCCTCCCACTGGGTTACAGTTATCTTGTGTTGCACAACTGATGATGAAAAGCTATTCTTTTTGAAAGGGTTTCACCCTCCATTTGGTGTCAAGCTACCCACCTTCTAACCTCACTCAACCTGTGTGCCACCAGGAAAAAGTAATGAGTGACCCATTTAATATCACCTCCCTTATTTTCTCATTTTCAGTGGACCACCTGACAAAATACTTGACAATGAGACTAAGACTGGAAGGCTCTGATATATGTGACAGCAACTTTGGCATCTATGTGAGTCCCTCATCCAACAATTTCATCCTGCTCCCGGGAAATCAAAGTTTGCGGCAAATCCATGACAAATATTGGAAGTCTGAAAAACCTCTGGAAGTTTATTATTCATGGAAAAAAGTGTAAATTGAGCCAAGGAAATTACCTATTGGTTGTTTTTAGGTATAAGAAGTGAGAAATCCAGAGGTTAGCCTTTTACCATACATTGTGCTTGCTGTTTGAGTGAAAGCATGTCTATGTCCCAGGGGGAAGGCATGGTACTCAACTTTTACATCAACATGAGAACACAAGAAAGTGACCTGTTGATGTTAGCCATCAATATGAGTGCAAACCCTGGGAATTGAATCAGGGACCTTCTGCTTGGCAATCCATAATTTTGGCTAAAAAATTGGTTGCAACAAAATGCTATTTGGTTTTTTGGGCTAGCCATTTAGTTAATAGACTTAATATTAATACTATGATTAGCAATTAATTTATTGAACAAGTAAACCCCTTAAATTTATAGGATCCACTTTGGTTTACATAATTAGGGGGGGAAATCTTCTTGAAATAAAATGGAAAATTTAAACGAACGTATTTTCAATAAATGTGTATTTTTTTTTTTTTTTAAATATAAAGACTTTTAATAATGATAAAAATAAAAACAATTACCTACAAGCTTATCTCAGTTTACCCACTTCTGACAGTAGGTACAAAAAACGTTTCAAATTCAAATAGAGTTTAAAAAAAGCCATGCTCGAAAGCACAGAGAATTTTCATAGTTTCTCTGTGCTCATCAGGTTGCCCAACACAACAGTGAGGACATAATGTGAAAATTAATTGTTCTGTTGGCAGCACTTGGAGATTTTCACTCATTTGTGAGGTGAGGAAAAGGCCAAGGGAAAAAGTAAAACAGGATTGGAGATTTTAGATTGGACCAATTTCATGTTGAAACGGCTTCTGAGATCTTACAGACATGCCATCTGATATTTTTGGAAATGTATAATTACAGGTAACCATAATTTCGCTCTTTTCAGGTTTGAACCTTGTCTTGTCAAATACCTACGTATCACCACCTTATCGATGGTAGAGGGACCTCATCAGAATGCTGCAATGCTGTAAAGAGGAACAATTGAAAATACTCAAAGTCACAAGTCCTTAAATTAGGTCATATGGTAAGAGAAGGTAAAGAGGAACAATTGAAAATACTCAAAGTCACAAGTCCTTAAATTAGGTCATATGGTAAGAGAAGGCACACTGATATTGCGTAAAACAGGATTGGAGATTTTAGATTGGACCAATTTCATGTTGAAACGGCTTCTGAGATCTTACAGACATGCCATCTGATATTTACCATAATATTTACATGAGTTGCTAATATTCTCTGCTGCACTGCAATATCAGTGTGCCTTCTCTTACCATATGACCTAATTTAAGGACTTGTGACTTTGAGTATTTTCAATTGTTCCTCTTTACAGCATTGCAGCATTCTGATGTGGTCCCTCTACCATCGATAAGGTGGTGATACATAGGTATTTGACGAGACAAAGTTCAAACCTGAAAAGAGTGAAATTATGGTTACCTGTAATTATACATTTCCAAAAATATCAGATGGCATCATGAGAAAGTGTCTAGCACAGGCCAACTTGTGTGATATTTATTGCCAGTGGACATAGAGCTTATTGATATGAAAAGTTTGCTCTGTGCTCAGATGACCTTGAAAATAAATCAAGGTCTAATTAATGTACCTATGTATTTCTACTTTATGGAAGGGAAATGTGAACATGAACCCAAGTTTTTTTTGTTTTTTGCTTTCTATTATTCTTGCTGCACCTTGAAAGTAATTTTATGAGCTGTACTAATTCCTTATTTTCTACATAGAAATTAAATGAAAATAATAAAAATGGAAAGTAAAAAAAAAAAAAAAAAAAAAAAAAAAGGGAACACTTCTTGGCAGCCATGGATGAGTTAGAACAAAGATACAAGAGTCTGATAAGTCAGCAAAATAGTGAGGTTAGTTAGAATTAAGTTATAAATTGTATTGAGTTAAAACTTAACATAAAAATCAGAACACTTTACTTGAAAAAAGAAGCATGGAAATATTAAAAACCTGTAGCAATAAATTAAAATAATAAGATTAAAAATAAATAAGTTACCAATTTGGCCAAATACCAGAGTTACAAGTAAAAACCAAGACCTCAGACTCAACAAAGACAACAGTACTCTAGATCTTGACCGAAATTCAAGAAGTACAACAGCAAAGTCTATCGTAAGAACAGACGGTGAAATACCATGCCAAGATGCAGAATCGTGAGGTTGATCAGGAAGAATTTCGTGAAAGAACATCGTAATAAGCTATCTGTTAACTTCAGCAGAATAGAAAGAAATAAAATATCTTATTAATATTCATAAAATAAAAAGTATTTCATATCACTTCCATTTTGGTCCTCATAATATGATATTTTCTTATACAAAAGGATTACGAAAGGGTTACAGAAAAGGATTTCATGATCGGACATTTATATTTTGATCTCAATTTTGAAATATTTATATGTTTCTTCTACGAACATACTAATATATCATAGGATAGGTACACCAGTTGCAAGTGAAACCAACAGAATAGACACTTTATTGAAACTGCTGACGGAAATCTTCAGTCCTACGTGGGCAGTCTAAATAAAGTACTAGGTAGGTACCTAAAAGTCGTGGTTATGTACCGGGTTGGGTTAGGTTCGTACTAGTTGAGACAGGATATTGTTTCTACAGTTTGGCAGGGAGTGGTAACTTAAAAGCAAGGTTAGTTTACCAACCTTGCCTAACCCAAGGGCCCCCCTGAATGTATTCCTGTGAGGCCCTTTAATGCCTGGCCGTGCTGCAATGTGGGGTGGGAGATATGTCAGTGAATAATCAACAATGGGGGGCAAGGGAGAGGGTACTCACAAGTACCATATTTGGGGCAGGCCCCCCCTGAATGTATTCCTGTGAGGCCCTTTAATGCCTGGCCCTGCTGCAATGTGGGGTGGGAGATATGTCAGTGAATAATCAACAATGGGGGGCAAGGGAGAGGGTACTCACAAGTACCATATTTGGGGCCCTAACCCAACCCGGTACATAACCACAACCAAAAGGCCACATACACCATCAAACTGAAACGGTGTTTGTAAGAATTTATTGCCCCTTTTAAGTTAAACTTAGTTTTGTGAATTCCCTGGAATTTTAAAATACCTAAAGCTACAAGACGGGTGTTCAATTTTTCATATAAAAAGTGTTTTTTTCTTTAGTTGTCCTCATTTTTATTATCATTATTATTTTTCATCACAACAAATATTTTAATTTCCAGTTTTTAGCTCTTCATGTTCCCTGAAGACGAAATGTTTTCCCCCTTTTATTTCTTTATCTTTAAATTTGTTTTCTTAATGTCTTTCATTGGATTAATACTGTCTTACTAGTGTGAAATCAGGAACTGATTTTTCCTTCCTCCATTTTTTTTTTTTTTTTTTTTTTTTTTTTTTTTTGGGGGAAAAAAAAGGCCCAAACCCCCCCCCTTTTTTTTTTTTAAAAGGTCAAAAAATTTTTTTTGCAATGGGTCAAAAATAGGCCCATACAGCCACACTTTATTGTTTTTCAAAGGTACATACATCCTCCATATTTATATTATTAGTTAAATTTTCGAGATTCATTTTTCCCCCCAACAAATGTACAACCTACATGATCTGAAACTCTATCTTTACTGAAACTCTGTTTTTATTAAAGTCTGAAGAACAGACATTAAAAGTAATTGGACCACAAATGTTTGGGGGAAAAACAGCAACGAGATGATAGTTATATATTTTGTATCTAGTGTTATGTACCTACACTGTATTATGTGTATTATAAGCTCAGTATACATATTTACTTGTACAAACTTTTGTTATTTGATGTAGGTACCTATTACCTAATTTCTATTTCATTGTACATAATCCATCAAAGTACAAGCATTACTTTCAGTTCATATCTCTTGTTTACATTGAACTTTTAGTTGAAAAATAAAAGTAATAATAAAAAAAAGTAATAAAAAACTACTGAAAGTTTCTGTGAAGTAAAATTCGTTCTTTATTTTTTCTTCCATTGTGCTCCTTACTCTTAGGTGTTATATTTAAAATCCATCACAAATTATGCCCAGGGCCACACTTCCATACTGCTTGAATAGGAATTAAGAATTTCTTTACCCCAGTGACAAGCTACTTTTAAAGTCAATTTCCAAATACTGTTGAGTACAAATAATGTACCTTGGATGGAACTGAACTCATGTGCATGTCCTTCTATTTACCTGGAGACTAGAGAGTGTTGTGACCACTAAACCACTGAGGCAAGTTAGACCACTACACTACCAAGGCAGATTTAAGTTAATCCAATGGGATGAAATATGGGTTTATCTTTTCTCAGTCACCTAATAAATCAGATTTTTCTTTAATTCTTGTACATTTGGATTACACAACATCCAAAGTGTGGCCTTGGGCATTCAGTATTACTTTATCTAAGTACCTGGATATCTTAATAAAATGATGGAAAGTACAAAAAGTCCCACAAAATTTAAATTTGACAAGCTTATTGGTTTGCTGGTGCTGGTTACTGTAGATAACTATACAAACAATACATCCCTCAGTCCCACAAAATTTAAATTTGACAAGCTTATTGGTTTGCTGGTGCTGGTTACTGTAGATAACTATACAAACAATACATCCCTCACAACACAGGGGGTACATACTTAGCTACTTGAAAAATGAGAGTATGACTATGCCCAATTTTCAACTGTGTTACAGTTGAAGTAGGTACATACAAGTATATTACAAAAGAACATTAAGCAATGCCTATGCTAAGGGGTACATACTTAGCTACTTAAAAAATGAGAGGATGACTATGCCCAATTTTCAACTGTGTTACAGTTGAAGTAGGTACATACAAGTATATTACAAAAGAACATTAAGCAATGCCTATGCTATGGTTGGCATGCCTTTCCAAGTTAGGACATTTTTCTCAGTACAATAATAAAATACCAGTAAAGTAAATTTTATAAATTAAGAGGTATCACAATATTCACTAAATGCTAAACATGAAAGGAAAAGAAAATAAGTAAAAAATTAAAATAGGTTAAGAGGTATCACAATATTCACTAAATGCTAAACATGAAAGGAAAAGAAAATAAGTAAAAAATTAAAATAGGCTCCTACTTCATACTTTAAAATAGGCTCCTACTTAATATAATACTTAATTCTGCCTCGGTGGTGTAGTGGTCAAGGCATTCGCCTGGTAAACAGGAGGGCGTGGGTTCAATCCCAGCTGAGGTATGGAAGGAATTTTAATTGTGTTAAGCATATTTAAATGCTTGTCACAAACATCGTTCCCCGATTATTTCACCTAGATAAATTTCATGACATGACTTGGACTCGAACCACCAACCTCCAGATCCAAAGTCCAACGCGTTAACAACTGCACCACTGAGGTTGGTTGGCAGACGCACTACCAACTGAGCTAGCTAGGCTGGTGCCATCGACCAGTTTCGATTGTGCTGAGGTATGGAATTTTATCCTCAATATAATTTGAGAATTTGACCACAAAAATAGTAGTAGCCTACTGCTGGAGTGTTTTCATGATTTCCTTTGGTTTTTGCTTTCAGGTTCTCGAAGAAATATTTATTACACCAACACAAGTATCGTCTTACGTGCAAAATGGTATATGAATGTGAACAATGTTCCGGAAAGAGAATTTTATTTAAAAACCGGTGTCAACTATTGAAACATTTACTAGTTCACTATAAACAAAGACATCTTATTGCAATTGATTACAATAAATTGAAAATATTTCGGATATCGATGAAAGATAGTATGCATTATTCATCACAAAAAATCAAGCAATGTGTTCAGTTTTATAGTGATGATGAAGATGAAGTATATTCTAGTATTTTTGCATCAAACAAAATTACGAAAAAAATAGAAAAATTACCAAATACCAGAGTTACAAGTAAAAACCCAGACCTCAGACTCAACAAAGACAACAGTACTCTAGATCTTGACCGAAATTCAAGAAGTACAACAGCAAAGTCTATCGTAAGAACAGACAAACGACCTGCTGTCATAAATATAAATTACAAACCTACTATTAACAGAATCAAAGAAAATACTTTACTAAATATTAAGCGGAATATAAATTCAATAAAATCTCATGAGATTGTAACAAAGTCTCCTAAATCAAAAGTATATAACACAAATGAACCATCACCATCGATTAAAGTTGGAACAGCAAATAATAACAATAAAAACCTTAGGTTAAAAATAAATCAGATAAAACAATCATTAAACACACAAAATCTGCTGGGTAAAAGTAGAAGACCAACAGTCATATCAGACCAAAAAAAACCAAGGGAAAGAATTTTGGAATTGTTAGATAAAGTATCAAAAGTAACAAATAAAGTTATCAATGATAAAGACAATAACTATAGAAATAAAGTTGATACTAACAAGAAAAAAGTTGGTAGAAAAAGAAAATTACCAGAGGCTAATGATAAGGTTGGCAAGGGAGCTAAATTTTGTGAAAGCTTTGTAGGAAAGGAAGGAAAAACAAAAACACCGGCCATAATTAAAAACAGTGTGAAAAGCAAGGAGATGTGTGAAAAAAGAAAACTACAGGACATATGCAGGGAGGAAACCAATGAGATTGTAAGTAAGAAAGCAAAAACAGAATATTTTGGAATTGATTCAAAATGTGGTAGTGCAAATGATAACAATACAACCAATGAAATAAACTACAATGATAATGAGACCTCTGTAGCAAAGCAAGTAAGAAAGCAAAAACAGAATATTGTGGAATTGATTCAAAATGTGGTAGTGCAAATGATAACAATACAACCAATGAAATAAACTACAATGATAATGAGACCTCTGTAGCAAAGGAAGGTAATGAATCCGAGGACGTTAAAAAGAATAGTTATGAAAACGCTCCAACAGGTGAAAATGATGTATCCAGTGATATCAACAAGAATATAACAAATAATGTTCCATCAGATGAAAATGAGAAAACTGATAATGTAAGGAATAATAGTGGAACTATAGCAAGCAATGAAAGTGTCAAAATGGTTGAAAATGAAGCTGAATATTTTTTTAAGAAAAACAGTGAAAATGACGCTCCTGATAAAATTGTTGAACCAGATAATATTGTTAGGAAAAGTGATGACAATGTTACAGACAAAGGGGAAGATTTCAGTAATTTCAATAGCAATGTTCCAATAGATGAAATAGATAACTCCTTTAATGTTGATAGAAATAAAGACGAAAATGTGCCAGCAAATCAAGCAATTCAATAGCAATGTTCCAATAGATGAAATAGATAACTCCTTTAATGTTGATAGAAATAAAGACGAAAATGTGCCAGCAAATCAAGCAAATAATCCTGTGGAGAATAATGAAAGTTTTGCAACAAACGAAAATGAAGAAACAAAGAAAACCAATGAAATAGATAACTCCTTTAATGTTGATAGAAATAAAGACGAAAATGTGCCAGCAAATCAAGCAAATAATCCTGTGGAGAATAATGAAAGTTTTGCAACAAACGAAAATGAAGAAACAAAGAAAACCATTGAAGAGACTGGTGGTGGACTCCATACAAACAACAATGACGAGGTTAATCATGAAAAATCCACCAGCAAATGCCCCATAATACCGGAGGTGAACAAGAGTTCTATTGAAAACCTGACAATGGATGTAAACGATTTGCTAGGTTCAACAAATAGGTTAAGTCCAAGGCAAAATGATGATGCAGAGCAGAAAGAAAACCTAAATGAAGAGAAAGATAGCCCAGTGATGAATAGTAATAATGATATTTCTAAAAAAGGAGAACAAGGTGAAAAAGAAAGTATTACATCAGAAACTAATCTTGAAAAACTGGGACACCAAGTAAACTGTGATAACAAGAATCTTGAAAACGAGACGGATGATAACGTTCCTCTGGAGGATTTGGATGAAACTGCTGAAGACTGTGGAAGCAATGACAATGCTGAGGAATGCATTGGAAAAACAGACCAATCTAAAAAAGAAGAACAAGGTGAAAAAGAAACTATTACATCAGAAACAAATCTTGAAAAACTGGGAGACCAAGTAGACTGTGATAACAAGAATCTTGAAAACGAGACGGATTATAACGTTCCTCTGGAGGATTTGGATGAAACTGCTGAAGACTGTGGAAGCAATGACAATGCTGAGGAATGCATTGGAAAAACAGACCAGTCATCTATCGTGTGCCAGTGAAACGTATCTGTATTAGGCATGATTGAATACAGTTTTCTTGGGCGCCTTCTTTGTTAGCCTTTTGGGATTAAAACTTGTCAGCACAAAACATGATCTGGTGAATTGTTTCTATGGTAAAGCTGTGAAATACCATGCCAAGATACAGAATCATGAGTTCATAAAGAAGAATTTTGTGAAAGAACATCCTAATAAGCTAATACTTTTTTATTTTATTATTCTTTAGCTACAAGATAAAATAAAAAGTGTCTAATAAATATTCATAAAAAAAGGATCTCATATAACTTCTGTTTTGGTCCTAATATGATATTTTCTTATACAAGGTTACGGAAAAGGATTTCATGATCGAACATTTAAGTATACTTTGATCTCAAATTTGAAATATATATACGATTCTTCTACATTGCAATGGAGGTACGAACATATCATAGGATACACCAGTTGCAAGTGAAACCAACAGAATAGAGACTTTATTGAAATTGCTGACGGGACTTTTTAGCCGTACGTTGGCAGTCTGAATAAAGTACTACCTAAAAGGCCAAAGACACCATCAAACTGTTTGTGCAAAAAAACGGGGTTTTTACAAATTGTTTGTTTTGGGAATTCCTTGGAATTTTAAAATACCTACAGCTACGAGACAGGTGTTCAATTTTTCAGATAAAAAGTTTTTTTTTGTTTAGTTTTTCCCATTTTTATCTATCATTATTATTTTTCGTTACAACAAATATTTTCGTTTCCATTTTTTAGCTCTTCATGTTCCCTGAAGACGCAATGTTTTCTCCCTTTTATTTCTTTGTCTTTAAATTTGTTTTCTTAATGTCTTTCATTGGATTAATACTGTCTTACTAGTGTGAAATCAGGAACTGATTTTCCCTCCTCCATTTTATATTAATGATTAAATTTTCCATACTCATTTTTTCCCCTTACAACAAATGTACAACCTACATGATCTACCTCTAGTGACACTCTGGTTTTATTAAAGTCTGAAGAAATTTGCCAACAAATGTTTGGGGGAAAAACAGCAACGAGATAATAGTTAAATACTAGCTGAATTCCGTCGCTTCGCTCCGGAATCCCGCTAGTTCATCCCGAGGCATGGCCAAAATTGTGGAAAAGGCATGGCCGAACGAACTGATTGAAGTAAGCAGTCAAATGGTGTAAGTCAATGGAATAAATATTAGGTAAATAAGTACTTCAATAAATTACCTGTAGATGAATTAGGTAGTTAGCATTCACATTTGGATTTGAACTCCCACCTTGAATCGTTAGTGCCTATGGAAACAAACAATCTGACATTGGAAAGCTTGTATCTCTGCCGAAGAAAATTCTGGTTCTTATTTTCATGTTCCAAGAATATTGACCAAAGTCTACTACTTCCTGATAGGTTCAGAATGAGAAATACAAATTTGTACAATGAGTCATGCTTGTCTAATCTCATTTTTCACTCGGTGGCTTCATGTTTTTAAAGTCCAAATCTATATTATTGTCTTTCATATATTTTTCAACCGTAGACCAAACTTCTGATGGAGCTGGTATCTTTTGTATGTCGTAATTTTGAGCAATGTATACTCCTGTGTAAAATCCCACCAAGAATCCAATCTGAAATGTGACAAGATACACTTGTAACTAGTTGTAGCTGTGGTTCAAGTCCCCTTAGGGCAGTAGTTCTCAAACTTTTTCTGCATGGCGCCCCCTTCGGGCATATTCTCATTTTTTCACGCCCCCTCCCACCCTTACCCAACCCCTCGGTATATTATTTTTACCTATGGGTTTTATGGAATAACAAAACAAGAATTTGAAACTTTGAGATTTTTTTATATTCAAGTAAGTAGGTTACCTATTTAGAGGTTTTATGAAATAACAGAAGTAAGCAGTCAAATGGGGTAAGTCAATGGATTAAATATTAGGTAAATAAGTACTTCAATAAATTACCTGTTGATGAATTAGGTAGTTAGCAGTCACATTTGGATTTGAACTCTCACCTTGAATCGTTACTGCCTATGGAAACAAACAATCTGACATTGGAAAGCTTGTATCTCTGCCCAAGAAAATTCTGGTTCTTATTTTCATGTTCCAAGAATATTGACCAAAGTCTACTACTTACTTCCTGATAGGTTCAGAATGAGAAATACAAATTTATACAATGAGTCATGCTTGTCTAATCTCATTTTTCACTTGGCGGTTTCATGTTTTTAAAGTCCAAATCTATATTGTTGTCTTTCATATATTTTTCAACCGTAGACCAAACTTCAGATGGAGCTGGTATCTTTTGTATGTCGTAATTTTGAGCAATGTATACTCCTGTGTAAAATCCCACCAAGAATCCAATCTGAAATGTGACAAGATACACTTGTAACTAGCTGTAGCTTTGGTTCAAGTCCCCTTAGGGCAAGTCATCTTAAAATTAAATGAAAAAAACATTTTAACATGATATTATAAACCCAAATGTAACATTTCATTGGCTTTTGAGCAATGTTTTCTTCTAAAGAACATACTGAGTAGTGCTACAGTTGGAGGTTTATTTGTGAAATGTCATAAGGCCTAGGCTTTACTTGAAGTTTTATCCTTTTATAGGAATATGCTATGCTTTTATAATGAATTAAGCTAACCCTATCAGGAAATGTGCTGCAGTGGCTGTCTCCATCTACTACTTATGGGAAAAACCAAGTACCTACGTATCTGTACAGTGTTATGTACCTACCTTCACTGTATTATAATCTCAGTATACATATTTAGTTGTACAAACTTTTTTTACGTAGGTACCGATTACCTAATTTCTATTTCATTGTACATAATCCATCAAAGTACAAGCATTACTTTCAGTTCATATCTCTTGTTTACATTGAACTTTTAATTGAAAAAATAAAAGTAATAAAAAACTACTGAAAGTTTCTGTGAAGTAAAATTCGTTCTTTATATTTTCTTCCATTGTGCTCCTTATTCTTAGGTGTTATATTTAAAATCAAACAATACAAATTATGTCCAGGGCCACACTTCATTACTGCTTGAATAGGAATAAAGAATTTCTTTAGCCCAGTGACAAGCTACTTTTAAAGTCAATTCCCAAATACTGTTGAGTACAAATAATGTACCTTGGATGGAACTGAACCCATGTCCTTCTATTTACCTGGAGACTAGAGAGTGTTGTGACCACTAAACCACTGAGGCAAGTTTGACCACTACACTACCAAGGCAGATTTAAGTTAATCCAATGGGATGAATGAAATAACAAAACAAACCAACCTCAGTGGCTCAAGCAGTTAGCATGGGAGGAATTTCAGAACTGGAGGTTTATAGGAAAAGCTCACCCCCCCCCTGATTTGTCTCCACGCCCCCCCAGGGGGGCATGCCCCCCAGTTTGATAACCTCTGCCTTAGGGCAAGTCATCTTAAAATTAAATGAAAAAACATTTTAACATGATATTATAAACCCAAATGTAACATTGCATTGGCTTTTGAGCAACGTTTTCTTCTAAAGAACATAGTAGTGCAACAGTCGGAGGTTTATTTGTGAAATGTCATAAGGCCTAGGCTTAACTTGAAGTTTTATCCTTTTATAGGAATATGCTATGATTTTATAATGAATTAAGCTAACCCTATCAGGAAATGTGCTGCAGTGGCTGTCTCCATCTACTACTTATGGGAAAAACCAAGTACCTACCTAGAACTACAAGAACAGATATTATATGTCTACTTACAAATCTACCCATTTTTTTGAAGTCCAAGAATTTTCTTGAGAAGCAAACTGTCTATTTAACGTCTGGGCCGAGAGATTAACGCCTAGTCGCCTAGGCAGACAAAGAATTAAGAAATTTGACTAGATTTATCACTTTTTAACACAAAAATCCATAAAAATTGAAATTTCAACTTTTCAAAAATTTGAAATTTTGTGATAACCTCAAAATGTTTTTTTTTTTTATTTATCAGGCTCCATAAAAATTGAAATTTCAACTTTTCAAAAATTTGAAATTTTGTGATAACCTCAAAATGTTTTTTTTTTTTATTTATCAGGCTTTAATTACGAGAGTTTTCAACAGTAATCCCAAAGGTATTAAATAGCCACAGTAATCCCAAAGGTATTACTGTGGCTATTAAACTGATCAAATAAAGCCCCTTTACACCAAACTAGTTAGCTCGGCGCTTTGTTGCGGGTTCGATTCCCACCCGGTGTGGGTTTTATCCTAAACAGATGAGGATCGTTCTCAGAAAGGCTGGCTTTCTCCTATCATGTTTTCTTTCTTCGATTTCGGGACGATAACACCTCAGCAGGTACAGTTCTCTGTATCAAACCCCCTAAAAAAAAAAAAAAATAATAAACAAATCTATGTATTTCAGGTCTCTGGACATTCAGTGGCGTAGAAGTGGTAGCTCTGTTGAAAACAGACGAGGCCCTACCAGTGCCGGATAATAATTACGAGAGTTTTCAACAGTAATCCCAAAGGTAGTGGCTATTAAACTGATCAAATAAAGCCCCATTACCCCAACCTAGTTAGCTTGGCGCTTTGTTGCGGGTTCGATTCCCACCCGGTGTGGGTTTTATCCTAAACAGATGAGGATCGTTCTCAGAAAGGCTGGCTTTCTCCTATCATGTTTTCTTTCTTCGATTTCGGGACGATAACACCTCAGCAGGTACAGTTCTCTGTATCAAACCCCCTTGAAAAAATAAAATAAATAAATCTATGTATTTCAGGTCTCTGGACATTCAGTGGCGTAGAAGTGGTAGCTCTGTTGAAAACAGACGAGGCCCTACCAGTGCCGGATATACAACTCATGATATTACCCGCCGGTATTAACATAGACGCTGGCACTGGATTTAGACATACTATGGGATTCAGTGAGGAGGTAAAAATTTTGGAAACAAAGTGAGTTTAGAATAAAGTTTGCACAGGGCAGGAATCACAGTGTTTCACGGCCGTTTTTATTACGTAGCAATGAAACAACTGCAACATGAGACTTGTGTGGTCTATGTCGTAGCATGCCCACCCCGTAGTACTTATACCTCTCATCAGATGAGCAAGTAGAGACATAATACTTCCTATTTAGGTGCTGGGTCAACACGAGAATACCAGAAAATAACCCGTTGAATTATCAAAAACAAGTACAAATTTTTGTTGATGGTGGTGATCGAACCCGGGACCTTCTGCATGCAAGCGCGGTACCGTAGCATCTTATAATAATAATAGTGCTTATTTATACTGCTCGCATAGGACTGAAAAGTCCCTTTACTCCAGCAGTAGGCTACTACTATTTTTGTGGGGGCACTGGATTTAGGCATACTATGGGATTTAGTGAGGAGGTAAAATTTTTGGAAACAAAGTGAGTTTAGGACAAAGTTCGCACAGGGCAGGAATCACAGTGTTTCACCGCCGTTTTTATTTCGTAACAATGAAACAATTGCAACATGAGACTTGTGTGGTCTATGTCGTAGCATGCCCACCCCGTAGTATACCTCTCATCAGATGGGCAAGTAGAGACATAATACTTCCTATTTAGGTGCTGGATCAACACGAGAATACCAGAAAATAACCCGTTGAATTATCGAAAAACAAGTACAAATTTTTGTCGATGGTGGTGATCGAACCCGGGACCTTCTGCATGCAAGCGCGGTACCGTAGCATCTTATAATAATAATACTGCTTATTTATACTGCTCGCATAGGACTGAAAAGTCCCTTTACTCCAGCAGTAGCCTACTACTATTATTGTGGTCAAATTCTCAAATTTCAGGCCGCTTTCACACGATGTCGATTTGATTGGGGTGGGGGTCGTATCGGGAAAATTTTTATCTCTATTAAATTTGAACTAGGTAATTTTAGATTTCGCTGAGTAATTTTTAAACACACGAGACTTTGGTTAAAATCTTCAAATAGGAAAAAATCCCATCAATCTGGACTGTACAAATGAAATGAAATACAAATGATTTGCCGGGCCCACCAACCACCATCACCCAGGAAACGGCAACAGTGTACGCTAATGGCAACTTGGCAACACTTTTTAACTTCAACGGGTTTAAGCGCGAAATTCAAATTTATCAGTCAGTACAGAAGAAAAAAAATCAAGCTTTTTTGAGTTTTTTTTTTTTACTTTTGGCCGGTTTTGCGTTAAGTTTTCTAGATTTGGTAACTTTGGTTTTGAACTTTCTGATTCTGCCTGCCTTTCATTATCTACAGCTAGTGTTTTACTGTTTTTGGTTTTTGTAGTTCTGTTAAGGTAAAGCTTTTTTGAGTTTTTTTGACGTTTGGCCGGTTTTGCGTTAAGTTTTCTAGATTTGGTAACTTTGGTTTTGAACTTTCTGATTCTGCCTGCCTTTCATTATCTACAGCTACAGCACATCTCAGTTTTAATGAGTTGAAATGGACTGATCTTACAAACACCAAACACTGTTTCCCTGTAAATAGGATTAATTCTATTCTATTCTGTTCTCAGGTTTGGAACAGTTACTTTCAGTTGCCCAGTGAAGGCTCTACAATCACCATGCTTATTGTCCTTCTACATCCTCACAGTAGGGGAGTAGTCAGTCTGAGAAATTCTAGTCCTTATTCCAAACCAAAGATAGATCCCCGCTATTTATCTGATCCAAGAGATGTGGACACCCTAGTCAAAGGTAAGAATCAAGTACAACAGACTCCTTTTATAGTGGCGTAGTGGTCGAGACGCTCGCCTGGTAAACAGGAGGGCGTGAGTTCGCTCCCGGCCGAGGCATGGAATTTTATCCTCATTTATTTGAGAGAAGGACCGGTTGTAGAGTCGATTTAATTGTGGGTCCAACCAAAATTAAATGGGAAGGAATTTCAATTGTGTTAAGCACAAATGCTCGTCACAAATGTCGTTCCCCGCTCAATACACTATGCTAAATTTTATGACCTGACTTGGACTGGAAGCACCAACCTCTAGATTGAAAATCCACCGTGCTAACAACTACGCCATCCCCACTGAGTTTTTTTTTTTTTTTGCAGTAGAGGAGTAGTTAGACTGAGAAATTCTAGTCCTTATTCCAAACCAAAGATAGATCCCCGCTATTTATCAGATCCAAGAGATGTGGACACCCTAGTCAAAGGTAAGAATCAAGTACAACAGATTCCTTTTATAGTGGCGTATATTTGGGGCTTTTAACATAGCAACAAGTGTCCACAATGAAGAAAGTCTAATTCAAATAAAATTCTATTCTTGTTCCCCCAGTGGGTGGAGGTACAGGGGGTTCTGTGCTGATTCACGAGCTTCTCCAACACAATGCCCTCAACCAAACCATCCTTCTACTTGAAGCAGGCCCCCGATCCTATTCTCTGCTTGATATTCCAATGCTGGCCCCTCTACTGCAGAGAACTCGGTATGATTGGCAGTTTGAAACAGAACGTCAAACTCATGCTTGCTGGGGACTTGATAATCAGGTGAGATTCAGCCCTACAACTTTTTTCCACACCTGTACTTAGTGACTTTGTAGATTGATAGAAGCTTAACTCATCCTTTAGGGCTGCTTACCCCACACCTAAGCCTTGGAGTGTGCTTTTTGTGTATTAGCCCCACAACTTTTTTCCACACCTGTAGTGACTTTGTAGATTGATAGAAGCTTAACTCATCCTTTAGGGCTGCTTACCCCACACCTAAGCCTTGGAGTGTGCTTTTTGTGTATGATTGTGATTACTTACCATTATGACTTACCAAATATAGCAAGTGATTATTCAACCTGGATTCTGAGACTGCCAGTAGATCAGAATACAGTAAAATTACTGTATATGGGTTTATAGTTTAGGTACCTATAGTTTTCCCCCTTTGGAAAATTATGCCACTGCACTGTGTCTTAGGTACTTATAGCAACCAAATTGAGTTCGGCATCACATTTTTTTTTTTTTTTTTTTTTTTTTTTTTTTTTTTTGCTTTTTGTGCATGATTATGATTACGACTTACCAAATATAGAAAGTGATTATTCAACCTGATTCTGAGATTGCCAGTAGATCAGAATACAGTGAAATGACTGTATATGGGTTTATAGTTTAGGTACCTATAGTTTTCCCCTTTTGGAAAATAGGTCAGTTGCGCTTACTTGGGTGATGTTTCAAAGTCATAGAGGAGGAAAAATGAGGACCAACAGAATTTTTCTTTTTCTTCTACGACTTCCAGATACCAAGATAAATCGATTTAAAAAATGCCGTTAAATCGTGAATTTTGACA
This sequence comes from Diaphorina citri, assembly GCF_000475195.1. Taxonomy (NCBI): domain Eukaryota; kingdom Metazoa; phylum Arthropoda; class Insecta; order Hemiptera; family Psyllidae; genus Diaphorina; species Diaphorina citri. The sequence continues at coordinate 44,689 of NW_007379517.1, forward strand.
TCACGGCATACGCTCCTGTAGGCAATGACGTCATAATTCATTACTCCCACTTCGTTTGTTTGTGCGCAAGCATTTCTGCACAGTTTGACGTGAAATCTGACGTCACAACTCTTTGAACTTTTTCATTAGAACAGCAATTAAAAATTGAATTCGACCTTTTAAAGTTACTTTTTCAGAGTTTCGACCTCAGATTTGGATTTTTCACTACTTTTTACATAGGAATTGACCATTTATTAATAATTTTTACCCATTTGCAACTCCTCCATTATGCCACTCCACTGTGTCTTAGGTATAGCAACCAAATTGAGTTCAGCATCACTATTTTTTTTAGTATATATACTTAATTCTGTATCTCTTTCTCCATCTGATTTTAGGCAAGCAAATGGCCTCGAGGCAAAATACTGGGTGGTTCCAGCCGATTAAACTACATGGTATATTTGCGAGGACATCAGAATGATTTTGACTCATCTTGGCCTGCTTCGTGGAAATTTACTGACTTTCAACAATGTAAGCAAAAAGCATGCCTTATTGGCTTTTTTTGAGTTTCTTGTGAAGTTTAAAACATGTCCCATTATGTCATCAGTCTATGTCCTCCTCCTTCTCCTTCTCCTCCTTCTCCTTCTTTTCCTCCTCCTCCTCCTCCTCCTCTTTCTGCTCTTTCTTCCTCTCCATTTTTTTTTCTTCTTATTGTGGGTGGACCAACTGGGTGGTATTCATGAAATGTCAGGTACATGTATGATATACCTGTTTCTCCCACAACTTTTTCTCCTAAACTACTATAAGTAAGGGTTTTCTTTCTGCAAAATTGTATTACAATTCCCAAATACTGTTGAGTACAAACAATGTACCTTGGATGGAACTGAACTCATGTCCTTCTATTTACCTGGATACTAGAGAGTGTTGTGACCACTAAACCACTGAGGCAAGTTTGACCACTACACTACCAAGGCAGATTTAAGTTAATCCAATGGGATGAAATAATCTGATGGGTTTATCTTTTCTCAGTCACCTAACAGATTTTTCTTTAATTCTTGTACATTTGGATTACACAACATCCAAAGTGTGGCCTTGGGCATTCAGTATTACTTTATCTAAGTACCTCATTACAATTGTGTGAATCCCCCCTGGAATTCTAATTTCATTTGTTCCACAATTTGTTATTTCATTTCAGATTCTTCCATATCTTATGCAATAATGAAACCATTCTCTCTCCTCTCCACATATTTACTACCTGAGGAACCCATTGATTTAAACCAGGGCAACCACACCGGGTTTATGAATACGCCACTGACTGTTACCAAAGGACTGAGATCTTGTTGTGATCACTATATTGACAGGTCTAATAATCTGCTCACTGTGCTCACTGATGCCATGGTGACAAAGGTAAACATTTTTTTAATGTCCTTGTGGGGGAAAACACATATATATATAAAAACAGCCACCCATCACATAAAAAGGGGCACACGTAAAGGATCTTTTATAAGCCCTGTGTCAAAAGTACTTGCCTAAAAAGTCATTCAATAGCCAGGCTAGATAGCTTGGAGTTTAGTGCACCTGCCTTGTAAGCATCAGGTCGTGTGTTCGATTCTCGTCCGGGGCGGACTTTATTCTCAGATAAGGCTGTTTTCTTTCTCTCATCTTCTCTTTCTCCTCCTCCTAGGTCAGGGGATGCATTATTCGTGTTTGAGCAGTTCTAATGAGCACTATGTATTATTCTTTCAGGTTCTGTTTGAAGGAACCACAGCAGTGGGGGTAGAGTATGAAGTCAACACTGTAAAGTATAGGGATAATAGCACCTCTGTAGTTAGTCCCTTACTGTGTACTAGGGTCAGGGGATGCATTATTCGTGTTTGAGCAGTATAAATGAGCACTATGTATTATTCTTTCAGGTTCTGTTTGAAGGAACCACAGCAGTGGGGGTAGAGTATGAAGTCAACACTGTAAAGTATAGAGCGAGTGGCAACACTGTAATTCTAAGTGCAGGAGCAGTGATGTCACCTCAGCTACTGTTATTATCTGGTATTGGACCTAGAGAGGATCTGGAAAACCTCAAGGTGAGTAGTCAGCCCAGTTGGATCAGAGTAGCGCGTCTGTCTTGTAAGCGCTAGGTCGCGCAATCGATTCCCGCCCGGGCAGGACTTTTACCTCAACAAATAAGGTTAAACTTGAGTGGAATGTAACCACTGGGCGAGGTTAACGCAGGAGGCGTTCTCTACCACCTAGCCCTAGAGGTTCATTATTATGTGGTCAGATTCTCAAATAAATGAGGATAAAATTCCATGCCTCGGCTGGGATCGAATGTAGGACTTTTACCTCAACAAATAAGGTTAATAATAATAATAGACTTGAGTGGAATGTAACCACTGGGCGAGGATAACGCAGGGGGCGTTTTCTACCACCTAGCCCTAGAGGTTCATTATTATGTGGTCAGATTCTCAAATAAATGAGGATAAAATTCCATGCCTCGGCTGGGATCGAACCCACACCCTCCTGTTTACCAGGTGAGCGTCTTGACCACTACACCACCGAGGCAGGTTCGGTCTCAACACCTGCCTTTCTTTTATCTTTGATTTCGGGACGACAAGATCTCAGTAGTTACAGTTCCCTACATCAAACCTCTCGAAAAAAAAGTTCTTATCACTTTTCTTCCCCTCATGAGATTGACGAAAAGAAACAATACTTCCCATTCAGGTGCTAGATCAACACGAGAACACCAGAAAGTAACCCGTTGAAATATTTGCAATCGAAAAACGAGTACAAATTTTTGTCGATGGTGGATTCGAACTCGGGATTTTTCTTTCTACAGTTCACTGAACCACTAGTATACCGGGTGTTTCATTTCAGATACCGGTAATAGTGGACTCACTTCACGTGGGTCATAATCTACAGGATCATATCGGTGTAGGTGTAGACAACATACTTATCAACACCACCCTTATTTCTTCCTATGATGTCATTAATCCGAAACATTTCTGGGATTTTCACGTTAAGAAAGAAGGTAGGTTTGTGACCGAGAGAGCGTGGGTTCGAGTCCCAATCAGGACAGAAATAAAAGTTTAATTACGAGAGTTTTCAACAGTAATCCCAAAGGTAGTGGCTATTAAACTGATCAAATAAAGCCCCATTACCCCAACCTAGTTAGCTTGGCGCTTTGTTGCGGGTTCGATTCCCACCCGGTGTGGGTTTTATCCTAAACAGATGAGGATCGTTCTCAGAAAGGCTGGCTTTCTCCTATCATGTTTTCTTTCTTCGATTTCGGGACGATAACACCTCAGCAGGTACAGTTCTCTGTATCAAACCCCCTAAAAAAAAAAAAAAATAATAAACAAATCTATGTATTTCAGGTCTCTGGACATTCAGTGGCGTAGAAGTGGTAGCTCTGTTGAAAACAGACGAGGCCCTACCAGTGCCGGATATACAACTCATGATATTACCCGCCGGTATTAACATAGACGCGGGCACTGGATTTAGGCATACTATGGGATTTAGTGAGGAGGTAAAATTTTTGGAAACAAAGTGAGTTTAGGACAAAGTTCGCACAGGGCAGGAATCACAGTGTTTCACCGCCGTTTTTATTTCGTAACAATGAAACAATTGCAACATGAGACTTGTGTGGTCTATGTCGTAGCATGCCCACCCCGTAGTATACCTCTCATCAGATGGGCAAGTAGAGACATAATACTTCCTATTTAGGTGCTGGATCAACACGAGAATACCAGAAAATAACCCGTTGAATTATCGAAAAACAAGTACAAATTTTTGTCGATGGTGGTGATCGAACCCGGGACCTTCTGCATGCAAGCGCGGTACCGTAGCATCTTATAATAATAATACTGCTTATTTATACTGCTCGCATAGGACTGAAAAGTCCCTTTACTCCAGCAGTAGCCTACTACTATTATTGTGGTCAAATTCTCAAATTATATAGAGGATAAAATTCCATACCTCGGCTGGGATTGAACCCACGCCCTCCTCTTTACCAGGCGAGCGCCTTGACCACTACACCACCGAGGCAGGTAGTTTGTGTAAATAGGATTAATTCTATTCTATTCTGTTCTCAGGTTTGGAACAGTTACTTTCAGTTGCCCAGTGAAGGCTCTACAATCACCATGCTTATTGTCCTTCTACATCCTCACAGTAGGGGAGTAGTTAGTCTGAGAAATTCTAGTCCTTATTCCAAACCAAAGATAAATCCCCGCTATTTATCAGATCCAAGAGATGTGGACACCCTAGTCAAAGGTAAGAATCAAGTACAACAGATTCCTTTTATAGTGGCGTAGTGGTCGAGACGCTCGCCTGGTAAACAGGAGGGCGTAGGTTCGCTCCCGGCCGAGGCATGGAATTTTATCCTCATTTATTTGAGAGAAAGACCGGTTGTAGAGTCGATTTAATTGTGGGTCCAATCAAAATTAAATGAGGAGGCATTTTAATTGTGTTAAGCACAAATGCTCGTCACAAATGTTGGTCCCCGCTTAATACACTATGCTAAATTTTATGACATGACTTGGACTGGAAGCACCAAGTATGGAAAAGTATCTTACAAGTGTAATAGCCAATGGAAAAGCAGAATTTTGAATTTGGACGAATCATATCAAAATATGGAATTACTAGGCAGTTTATATGGACTGCCCAGTGTTGTCTATTGGAAATCTAAACTAGGTGAGTCTAAATAGAAACTAGACTGC
>NW_007379518.1:0-11364 GCF_000475195.1 Diaphorina citri
AAAAAAAAAAAAAAAAAAACATAATAATTATGTACCTAGGTAATTAAAAAAATTCCAAGAGTTTTGATAGAGGGAATTGTAACAACGGAGGTCTTTCCTCCAGGAATCGAAGAGGACACAGAATAGCCGTTCCAAGAACGTACCTTATCTGTTTAGGATAAAGTTCTCCCCGGACGGGAATCGAACCCACGACTTGGGACTTACAAGGTACGCGAGTTAACTTCCAATCTAACAAGGCTAGCTAAAAATACTTATCATCCTTATCTAATCATTCTAATCTCAGTCGGTAACGGTAACGGCACATGAAACTCATGAAAGTGATTTTTTTTTTTTTTTTTTTAATAAATATTTTTTTAAAAAAATGGCCATAATTTTTCGACGCCCAATTGAAAATGACGCCCAAATTTCTCGCCGGTTCCAGAATCCAGACCCACGGTATTTGACCGTATATGGTGACGGTATTTGGTGCATCACAATTCTCTCTCTTTTTTTGCTCCCTCAATTTTCTTAGGTCCCGTAGCTTTGCGTGTGTGTCGTAGTTTCAATACGTAATGCCTTATGCGTGTGCGTGTTTTATACGTATATCTGTGTTTCTTTTTTTCTCTCTTTTCTCTGCATATCAATGTTGTAGGTATACTTAGTTTAACTTTTTTGTAAAAACACGCCTTAAGTCATTGTTCGTTCAAAACGGCCAGGAAACGATACTTTTATATGAGATACTAAATCGATTTCTTATAGTATGTGTAGAGTTAGTGTGGAGGGTACCTTGTAGGCGCTAGGCCACTGGTTCGATTCCCGCCCGGGGAGGATTTCGTCCTAAACAGATAAGGTTCGTTCTCGGAACGGCCGGCTTTCTACTATCCTGTCCTTCTCCTCTCTTCGATTGGAGGAGGAGGAGAAACAAAAGAAGATAAAAACAAAACGACAATAATAAGAGAACAATAGAAATTATAAAAATTACTGTTAACAATGTAGAACAGAAATTTGCTTCCTCCATTGAAAAAAATAAGAGGCGAGGGGACTTAAACAAAAAGATTTGAGCATTTTCCAGTGCGATTTTCTATTTTTTATTATAACTATATTATTATTACCCTCACTGCATGCTGATGTAAATAGATATAATGCACTGTAGAATTGAACGCTCTTTTATTCAAGAATAACCCTAACTTGAGTCCTTTTTGAGTAAAACGGCTTTTCTAAGGCCTGCCACACGTTGGAAACTTATACGCGCGACTTTTAAGGTAGAACCACGTGAACTCACGTGTTATAGGAGTGTGTTTCTACCTTCAGTATAGGATGCGATGGCTCCTGAAAATCCAAACCAATGAAAATGATACAGAACTCTCAAACTGAAGTCACGGTATTGTTTCCTAAAGTGTGAGAGGTCTCTATCATTTTCAAAGGTTTATAGGTTTGGATTTTTAGGCGGCATCGCGCGACTTAGCGCTACTAAAAGTCACGCGTCTACGCTATGTGCGGAAGGCCTAATGCGAAATTTTGTACCTACTTTGATGTCTATGATAAGTCTCTCTCTCTCTCTCTCTCTCTCACTCTCTCTCTCTCTCTTCTCCCTTTCTTTCCCTCCTCTGTTCTCATCCAAAAGGAGGTAAGTACTAAAGTTATCTACCTAATTATCGGTAACCAATCAAATTGGAGTATCCACCCAGCAAAACCACATTGAGTTGATTAGATTGGTATGCGTCTTCGTTTCATTGTCCAACATTAACTATACCCTTAGGTACCTATATTATTATTTATGTATTTTTCTCATACTTCTCTAATTTATTTCGAATTGTACCATCACCATAGCCATCACCTAGTACCTTAAGCTGTGTTCACACATAGTCGACGGCCGTCGATCGACGAGGTGAATCTATGTTGTCGAAACAGTGTACGGTATCAGTCGACATCGATCGGCGGCCGTCAACTATGTTTGAACACAGCTTTATAGTCAAATTTCGTTCATGTTCTTTAGAATTGTGACGTTTCTACGAGGTATTTCGTTTCGAAAGAACTTCGATTGTAAGAAGGTTTTCCCGGTCAAAGTCTGGAGGAATTTTCCTGTTTCGCCTTTGTCTGACGAGACATGAATTGAATACCATTAGTTCTCGTCACCCAGTTTTCCTTTGTTCCTTATTCTCACGTCTTTTCAATTCCACATCCATTCTCCTTCTTACTTCTTTCTCTTACCTATACTGAATTTCCTATAACTTCCATAGCTGGTTTTACTGGTAATTTTTGAAAGATGTTTTCGTGTTCGAAAGGCTTTGACTGACTGAAGTATTGAATTTCCTTAATCAAGGAATGAGGATTTTCCCAACATAGTTTTATAACAACTTGTACAATGCCACATTTAGGTAGGTATAAGTTAGTCACTTACATATATATGAAGTTATGATGTTAGTTGTACTCGAATCTTGAATGAGAAAAGAAAATAGTGTTTTCTCTTATCTAAATAAGGTCTTATGTATTTGATAGGTGATACAGTTTTCTAACAAACTGTACATACCGTATCTGGTACGTACTCTAATAATATTATTAGATATGAATAATAATATTAGATATTATCTGGCAAACTGTTAAACAAATTAATGTTTACAACATCAGGAAATTCCAGACTTCGTTGTCAGCAGAATGCATATGCTATCTGCACTATCCACTGATCTACTCTTTCTTTCAATCTAGTGGGGAAAATGCTGAACGAGGCCTCTTTGCACTTTTCAGCCTCTGGTACTCTGATGTTCAAAACATTTCACTTTCACATCAGCACTGCACTGATACTTAAGCAAGTATGTTTAGGGAGTTATACAGGGACCCATTTGACTCTTACTGTGTGACATTGTTCTCACTATATCGGGGGCCTGTCAAAAAAGCATTTTTTTTTTTTTTTTTTTTTTTTTTTGTGGGGCATTTTTTTCCCTTTATTGGGGGGCTTTCAAAAAAACATTTTTTTTTTTTTTTTTTTTTTTTTTCGAGGGGGGTTGGATGCTCCAAACTTTCATTATCCACTCTGTAGGTAAAGCATTAAACATGAACCTTTTTCCGAGTGAGTGAGGTTCTCTACCACCCTGAACCCTAATACCCGTTATAAGTAGGTTCAAACAAGGTAGGTGTTTGTTCCGTAGAGAGTTCAATGGGGAGATTTATCGAATTGTGAAAACAGATGGAAATATGGAATAATAGGTATCAGCTCAATAGTGCTCATCATAGACAGGTCTAAGAGGGATTTAAGAAGGCTTTATCGAGGGCTCGGGATGGATTTTATCCTAAACAGATGAGCAGGTTCGTTCTCGGAATGGCTAGCTTTCTCCTTTACTGTCTTCTCGCTTTCGGGACGATAAGACCTTAACAGATGATCTTCCTACTGCACTACTGTAGTAAAAATATTGTACCAAAGGGAATGAAGTAATGAACTATGGAGGAAATGTTGACCTAATAAGACTCAAAGCCCTTCAACCATTTCAAGAAAAGTAGACAGAAAATTGTCAATTTGACAAGAAAAATTGAAATTTTTACTCTTGATGTTTTTCTAGCATCCCTTAATACCTAATTATTATAAAGTTTGGTCATTAGTGTCATCTGGTTCTCATCCAAAAGGAGGTAAGTACTAAAGTTATCTACCTAATTATTGGTAACCAATCAAATTGGAGTATCCAGTATCCACCCAGCAAAACCACATTGAGTTGATTAGATTGGTATGCGTCTTCGTTTCATTGTCCAACATTAACTATGCCCTTAGGTATATTATTATTTATGTTTTTTTTTTTCTCATACTTCTCTAATTTATGTCGAATTATTCCATCACCATAGCCATCACCTAGTACCTTAAGCGGTGTTCACACATAGTCGACGCCGTCGATCGACGAGGTGAATCTATGTTGTCGAAACAGTGTACGGTATCAGTATCGATCGGCGGGCGTCAACTATGTTTGAACACAGCTTTATAGTCAAATTTCGTTCATGTTCTTTAGAATTGTGACGTTTTCTACGAGGTATTTCGTTTCGAAAGAACTTCGATTGTATCGGCGGCCGTCAACTATGTTTGAACACAGCTTTATAGTCAAATTTCGTTCATGTTCTTTAGAATTGTGACGTTTCTACGAGGTATTCCGTTTCGAAAGAACTTCGATTGCAAGAAGGTTTTCCCGGTCAAAGTCTGGAGGAATTTTCCTGTTTCGCCTTTGTCTGACGAGACATGAATTGAATACCATTAGTTCTCGTCACCCAGTTTTCCTTTGTTCCTTATTCTCACGTCTTTTCAATTCCACATCCATTCTCCTTCTTACTTCTTTCTCTTACCTCTACTGAATTTCCTATAACTTCCATTGCTGGTTTTACTGGTAATTTTTGAAAGATGTTTTCGTGTTCGAAAGGCTTTGACTGACTGAAGTATTGAATTTCCTTAATCAAGGAATGAGGATTTTCCCAACATACGAGTAGTTTTATGTTTTATAACAACTTGTACAATGCCACATTTAGGTATAAGTTAGTTACTTATGAAGTTATGATGTTAGTTGTACTCGAATCTTGAATGAGAAAAGAAAATAGTTTTTTTCTATTATTAAAATATATAAAGAATAAAAGAAGAAGAAAAGAAGGAGAAGAAGACAAAGAAGAAGGAGGAGGAGGAGGGGGAAAAAGAAAGAAGAAGAAGAAGAAGAAGAAGGAAAAATCCTGGATACGGCCCTGCTACTTAAGGGAAGGTATAAGAAAAGGGAGGTATTATATAAGTATAAGAAAAGGGAGGTATAAGAAAAAGGAGGGAAGGTATTAGGGAGTTTAGGGATGGTTGGATATAAGAAAGGCGCTCCATTTTAGGAAGATGTGTGGAATTCTGTTGGGGTTTCATATTATATAAGAAAAAGGAGGGAAGGTATTAGGGAGTTTAGGGATGGTTGGATATAAGAAAGGCGCTCCATTTTAGGAAGATGTGTGGAATTCCGCTGGGGTTTCATATTACCAATCTTTTCGTTCGCATCAACTTGCCTAATTAGGTAACTCTACCTGCAAAATATGGTCTTATCGTCCTGTATCTGCAATATTTTAGCTTCTTAGTCAGAAATTCAAATCATAGAGGGAGCTGTAACGACGGAGGCCTCATTGGCCCCAAGAAAGGAGGACAGGAGAAAGCCAGCCCCGAGAACGAACCTTATTTGTTTAGGACAAAGTTCACCCGAGCGGGAATCGAACCCGCGACCTAGAGCTTACCAAGCCACTCACAACTCACAATTTGCCTGGTTCTTAGTGTTATTTTTTTAGCCTATGTTTGTCAATGTAGTAGACAGTAGATTTGTATTTCTTCCCCAACTTGACTGTGCTTGCTGTAAATGGTGTGTATTTCTATCTTACGCTATACCATGAACTGTTGCAAAAAAGGTAAAAAAAAAGGTCAGGTTTATATTTTTGTCTCTATTTATATATTTTATATTATTATTTATTTGCTTTGTCAGCCACAATTATTTCAATAATGAATGAATTACTATTTATTGTACGCAGTTGTGGTAACATGATCATATACATAATAGGCCTGTTCTCACTTGTGAATTTCATCCCATTTTTTCCCGAATGTAGGTACTGTAGTTAATGTAATTTAAATGAGAGTAAGATGGTGAAAACATAGTATCTTTCATTTTACTATCTTATTATCATGTTACTTGACGTGGTATCTCGTTTCCAGAAGATTAAATCAGAGTGTTCCCACTATACACACGACCCGCTTTTTTGTCAAACCACCTGTGGGAACGGTCTCTTAGGTAGTACGTACTTTTATATATTTATTTTATCTTCACTCTCTACTACCACCTATTAATTTACATTTACCCCTTTTTTTCTAGTTAAGCAAGGTCTTTTTACTGAACTGTTAGTTGTATGTATTATTCTTTAACCCATCAAATATACGAGACCTTGTTTAGACTGCTGGGGTAAAGGGACTTTTCAGTCCTATTCGGGCAGGATAAACAAGGTATATTCTATTCTATTCTATTCTACGTACCTGATTATTCTAACCGTTCTCTCCCCTGTCCCTCCTCTAGGGTGCAGGTTGTACAGCCCTCCTGGTGGCCGTAGTGTCACGCAAGATGGAACTGACCAGGGCTGAGAAACATGTGCACAACTTTATGATGGACACACAACTCACCAAACGGGTAAGTACTATCACGTCACGTCACGTCACGTGAGCTCATGGGGGAGTCAGAAAGATGTAGCTCGAAGTTTTCCCATAACATTGTAGGTAATTTCGTTCAGGACAGCTACTATCACGTCTAGTGAGCTCATGGGGGAGTCAGAAAGATGTAGCTCGAAGTTTTCCCATAACATTGTAGGTAATTTCGTTCAGGACAGCTACTATCACGTCTAGTGAGCTCTCCCATTTGGGGGGAAAGGCCCCCCCAGGAAAACCCTGCCCCTTAAAAGGAAGCCAAAAAAAAAAAAAAAAAAAAAAAAAAAAAAAAAAAAAACTGGTGAATCGCATCAAATTTTGGATTAAACATGAGAGCTTTCGAATTGTTATGAAACTATAAAAGCTTTAATTTGCCATTTTCTCAAGATTTTTTCTTTATGTACGAGTAATGGTTTGTTACTTACAATTACAACTTCAAACAGAATAAAAAACGACTTAGTGATGGGTAGAGAATGTAGAGATGTGTAAAAAGTGAGTGAGTTGTAAAAAATAGAACTACTCTTTTCAGTGAACTACTCAGTCCTGAGTCAGATCGCAAAAAATGTAGCTCACTCTTCCACTCCTTATGCGTATAATTAAACCTACTTTATTGGGAGTTTAGGGCTGACTCATTGACTGAGTAGTTCACTGAAAAGAGTAGTTCTTTTTTACAACTCACTCACTTTTTACAAGTATCTCAATGTTGGGACTGTTGGGGATATTCAATGAAGAACTGTGCACATCAGGTACATACTCATTTCGCAATAGACTACGTACATAATTATGTACCTACATAGGCACGAGGTACGTAAATTTATCGAACCTTTCTGGTAAGTTTGAGGGACTAATCCTAAATCTAAAGCTGTTCTGAGGAAGGCTGAAATGTAGAGGTCCGCCAAAAGACGTCCCTAGAGCCACATTATCAGTGTTTTTACAGTAACCCCTAATATTTCTCTCTTTTTCCCCCCCTTCATCCCACTGTAAAATCAACTTATGCGTTCCCAACAAGAAACTACATGAAGAAAATAAAATGAAAGCGGGGCATGAGTAAGTACACCAAATGAAAAAATTGGAAGGAACAGAGAAAGAGAAAAATTAAGGGAAGACGAAGAAGAAAAAAGTAGAAGAATAAAAAGAAGAAGATGAAGAACGAAAAGAAGAAGCAATAAGAAGGACAAGAAAAAAAAGAGCAGAAAAAGTAGATGGGGTGGTAAACCAGATTAGATTTCATCCTAGTGGAACCTTACTTGCCCTGGGATGCACAGGAATACAGAATGAAGAAGAAAAATAGAAAGTACATAAAAAAAGTAAAAAGAACTTGAGGAAAAAATGAGGAGAAAGAAATAAAGAAAGAGAGACGACGGACAGAGCATTAAACAAAGAAATAATCAGAGAGACATGAAAAAGGAAAGAAAGACATAGAGAAATAAGAAGAAAGAGAGACAGAGAGAGAAAGAAAAAGAGAAAGAAGACAAGAAAGAGACGAAGAAAAGCCCGGTTGGGTGGAAGAGCTCACTAAGTGAGAATCCTGCCATTAGAGCCCTTAAAAAAAGAGAGAAAGAGAAAGAGAGCTGTGTCCGTGTGCATCCGAAAGAAGAGTAAGAAGACAAGAAAGAGACGAAGAAAAGCCCGGTTGGGTGGAAGAGCTCACTAAGTGAGAATCCTGCCATTAGAGCCCTTAAAAAAAAGAGAGAAAGAGAAAGAGAGCTGTGTCCGTGTGCATCCGAAAGAAGAAAAAAAGAGAAGTGAGAAAGAGAGAGGGGAAGAGAAAACGAACCAAAACCATTATGCGGGTTCGATTCCCGCCCGGGGCGGATTTTATACGGAACGGATAATGTTCGTTCTCGGAACGGCTGGCTTTCTCCTATCCTGTCTTCGATTTCGGGACGATAAGACCTTAGCAGTTACAGTTCCTCTGTCAAATGTATATTGGCAGTTGAGCACAAACAATAGGTACATATGTACGAGTGGGTATTCCTCTGGTGGGCGATCATCGTCATAATCTTCCCGAGCAAAAAAAAAAAGACAAACCCAAGGAAAAATTATTCAGGTGCAACTTGGACCAATGGACCAAACACATTAAGCCCACTCTGAGGCTTAGATGTAGGTGCAACTGCCCCAAAAGATGGGTTAAGCTTATACGAATCTACGAAACTTGGATCTCCCTACGCCCCTGGTTGTACCGACCTCAAAACGTACCATCCGGCAGATAATAATGCATAGGTACCCATTTATTATGCACAAGGGTATCCTCTATTGGTTGTAGTTCACGCTTTCTCTGCTATGATTTGTGAGCATTATATTATTATGCATGCAGGTGCATTATTTTGCGAGCATTACTATTTTATGTTCTAGTTTTTCCAGCACAGTAGAACCTCGATTATTTCAACTCTCTGTTATTTCAACCCCAAAATCAGTTCAAAATGGGGTATTTGTTAACCATTTATTCTTCTGTGTTTAAATTTTGCCCCCTTTTCCATTGTATTATACGGAATTATTTCAACTTTCGATTATTTCAACTACCCTCGGTCCATTGGTTGTAGTTCACGCTTTCTCTGCTATGATTTGTGAGCATTATATTATTATGCAGGTGCATTATTTTGCGAGCATTACTATTTTATGTTCTAGTTTTTCCAGCGCAGTAGAACCTCGATTATTTCAACCTCCATTATTTCAACTCTCGGTTATTTCAACCCCAAAATCAACATCCAAAATTCTTCTGTGTTTAAATTTTGCCCCCTTTTCCATTGTATCATACGGAATTATTTCAACTTTCGATTATTTCAACTACCCTCGGTCCCAATTAGTTGAAATAATCGAGCTTATACTGTAGGTACTGGGAGGGGGATAGGTGCTGTTTTACCACCATCCTTGTATAATTCCTAATACCTATTCAGTACTTTCAATTTCAATACAATTCGACGTTGAATATTAAATAGGAAACTAGTGCTTGATCAAGCACCTGCTGCTGTAACAAATAAAATTTTGTGTGTGTGTGTTTTTTTTTTTTTTTTTTTTGGTTATTGCGTGTATCTTATCCATTTTGAGCACAGAGGGAAACTGTAACTGCTAAGGTCTTATCGTCCCGAAATCGAAGAGAGAAGGAAGACAGGATAGGAGAAAGCCAGCCGTTCCCGAGAACGAACCTTATCTGTTTAGGACAAAATCCTCCCCGGGTGGAAATCGAACCCGCGACCTAGCGCTTACAAGGCAGCTACCCTCCAAGCTAACTAGGTTGGCTTTTTGACGCTTGTAAATTTGCATATAAAAGGGAAGGGGGAAGGAAGCAAGCTGAAAAAAAAAGTTTAGTAGGTACTTTAGTCTAATTAAAACACATTTCATGTCACAGACGAATGATTCCAGCAATTTAATCTGCAGAAAATGAGAATTTTTCACTGACGAGTATCTACCTAAGTACGTACCTACTTACCAATGCTAAATCCATGTAGGACTGTAGGTAGGTATTCTACATCTATTTTATGATTTATAGATAATTAAAGTACTTAGGTACTTAAAAAAAACCTTATTAACCCCTGGTGGAACTAATATTTTTTCACTCTCGCATTTCAGCTGAAGAACGCGGCCGCCAACGTGTTAAGAGAGACATGGCTCATCTACAAACACACCCGACTGGTCAAACGGGTTAACGCCGGCCGAGTGAGAACTCACCAACGGAAATTCCTGCTAGCCATTTATGCGTAAGTACTTACCCTGGCCCGCTGGGGGACGTTAAACAGGGAGTACCAGCCTGAATTTCCCTTGCTAAAGAAATAGCATAAGTTGAGTGCGAAGGGCATCCATCCACTCGTAAAATTTACAGCCAAAACCAAATGTCAGCCCAAAGCAATCACCCGACCTGGGTTATTTATGCGTAAGTACTAAGTACCTACTTCTTGGTCATTTACGCGTACGTACCGGCCTGACCATTTATGCGTAAGTACCGCATCGGTCACTTACGCATAAATACCTATGAGTAAGAAGAGGAGAAAGGAGAAGAAGAAGAAGAAGAAAGAAAGAAAGAAAGAAGAAGGGGAGGGAGAATGGATGCTCCAATTTTTCGGAGTCTGACCTAGAATAAAGGAGAAAAATGAACCTCAAGGGGTTGGGGCCTCCCTGAAAGAATACACTTTTGGTCTCACGTTCAAGAGGAAAATACTGACCCACTTTCTCCTGACGAGGGGTAGGTAAATTTTAGAAGGAAAAATTTCCACCAATGCCTGCGAGGGAAAAGAAAATTATGACAATTCCCTCTGCCTATGTACATTTTTTTTTTCTTTTTTTGAACATTTATTTTAAGAGGGGACTAACATCTTGGGTCTTTGCCCCTATGTACGATTTACATACGTAATACGTATGTGCCTGCTGTATATCTAGTGAAAAAATCTGTTTGTCTTACCAAAACCCTAAAAAAAAGTGGAGAAGCAGTAAAAGTTTTAAAGTAGACGCGCAAACTTTTGTCAAAACTGGGACACGGGAAATGGGAATGAGAATGAGAGGGAGATTTCCTCCTTCCCTTTTACTTCTTCTCTTCCTCCTCCCATTTTCCTCCTCCATCTTACTCATTTTCCTTCTTTAATTCTACCTTTCTCTTCTTCTACTCCTCCTCTTCCCTTCTTCTCTGTCTTCTATATTTCCTTCTCCTCCCCCTCCTTCTCATCCTCTTTCATCTTATTTTTTCTTCTCTTTCTCCACATCCTTCTTCTCCTCTGCCTCATTCGCTTCGTTTTTCTTCATCTAATCCTTCTTGTCTTCTTTCACCTCCTCCTCCTCCTTCTCCTCCTCCCCTTCTCCATTTTTCTCTTCCATCTTATTTCTCTGCTCCACAAGCACACAGTCGACCTTTTTCTGAATCCCTTTGAGGCTTTTTTTTTACTGCCAAAGTTTGCGTTAATTGGGTTAGTACTAGGAACGACCCGTTCAGTTTAATTTATTGGCGGCAAAACAGAGCGTTTTACTTTCTAGTAGTTAGGTAAGTATGTAGGTAAGTCTATACATAGGTAGCTAGGTAGGACTGTATTTAGGAAGGGGGGCGGGCAAGGGGGCCCAATTTTTCTCCTTTACTGTAGGGCAGACTCCGTAAATTTGGAGCATCCTCCCCTTGACAAAATCTTGGATACGGCCCTGTAGTAGGTACCTTTAGTACCTTATACATACTTTAATTTTTATGTCCAGGCCATGCGACGGGGAATTTTTAATTTGATTATTTT
>NW_007379518.1:11371-16415 GCF_000475195.1 Diaphorina citri
GAGTCAGAAAGATGTAGCTCGAAGTTTTCCCATAACATTGTAGGTAATTTCGTTCAGGACAGCTACTATCACGTCTAGTGAGCTCATGGGGGAGTCAGAAAGATGTAGCTCGAAGTTTTCCCATAACATTGTAGGTAATTTCGTTCAGGACAGCTACTATCACGTCACGTGAGATCATGGGAGAGTCAGAAAGATGTAGCTCGAAGTTTTCCCATAACACCGTAGGTAATTTCGGTCAGGACAGCTACTATCACGTCTAGTGATCTCTTGTGACGTGAAGACAGATAACGTTCGTTCTCGGAACGGCTGGCTTTATCTTCTCCCCCTTCATCATCCTTCCTCTCACACCATCTTTCTCTCAATCTCTCACCTCCCTTTTTCCCCTAGGTATTTCTCTCTTTTCTATTTCTCATTTTTACGTCGTCCTCCTCCTCCTCCTCCCCCTTCCTAGGCAGCTACCCTCCAAGCTAACTAGGTTGGCTTTTTGACGCTTGTAAATTTGGCATATAAAAGAGAAGGGGGAAGGAAGCAAGCTGAAAAAAAAAGTTTAGTAGGTACTTTAGTCTAATTAAAACACATTTCATATCACAGACGAATGATTCCAGCAATTTAATCTGCAGAAAATGATGAGAATTTTTTACTTACGAGTATCTTCCGAAGTACGTACTTACCAATGCTAAATCCATGTAGGACTGTAAGTAGGTATTCTACATCTATTTTATGATTTATAGATAAGTAAAGTACTTAGGTACTTAAAAAAAACCTTATCAACCCCTGGTGGAACTAATATTTTTTCTCTCTCGCATTTCAGCTGAAGAACGCGGCCGCCAACGTGTTAAGAGAGACATGGCTCATCTACAAACACACCCGACTGGTCAAACGGGTTAACGCCGGCCGAGTGAGAACTCACCAACGGAAATTCCTGCTAGCCATTTATGCGTAAGTACTTACCCTGGCCCGCTGGGGGAAGTTAAACAGGGAGTACCAGCCTGAATTTCCCTTGCTAAAGAAATAGCAAAGGTTGAGTGCGAAGGGCATCCATCCATTCGTAAAATTTGCAGCCAAAACCAAATGTCAGCCCAAAAGCAATCACCCGACCTGGGTTATTTATGCGTAAGTACTGATTTGGGTAGGTACGCGTAAGTACTAAGTACCTACTTACCAACCTCAGTGGTGTAGTGGTTAGCGTGGTGGACTTCGGATCTGGAGGTTGGTGGTTCGAGTCCAAGTCAAGTCATAAAATTTAGCGAAGTGTATTAAGCAGGGAATGACATTTGTGACAAGCATTTATGCTTAACACAATTAAAATTCCTTCCTTCCTTACTAAGTACCTACTTGGTCATGCGTACGTACCGGCCTGACCATTTATGCGTAAGTACCGCATCGGTCACTTACGCATAAATATGAGTAAGAAGAGGAGAAAGGAGAAGAAGAAGAAGAAAGAAAGAAAGAAAGAAGAAGAGGAGGGAGAATGGATGCTCCAATTTTTCGGAGTCTGACCTAGAATAAAGGAGAAAAATGAACCTCAATGGGTTGGGGCCTCCCTGAAAGAATACACTTTTGGTCTCACGTTCAAGAGGAAAATGGTTGGTATCAAATGCTGGGAATTGACTATCAGGTCATTTTAGAAAATACTGACCCACTTTCTTCTGACCACGAGTAGGTAAATCCGCCGCCACGATACCCTCGAACCCGACTGTACTGTCACATTCCAGGTGAGAGTTATAGAACAGAATAGAATATCCCCTGTTTATACTGCCGAAATGAGACAGAAAAGTCCCTTTACTCCCGCAGTCTAAACAAGGTCTTATGTATTTGGAACAGATTAAATACACAAATAGAAATAAGAACCTATTATG
Source organism: Diaphorina citri (assembly GCF_000475195.1). Taxonomy (NCBI): domain Eukaryota; kingdom Metazoa; phylum Arthropoda; class Insecta; order Hemiptera; family Psyllidae; genus Diaphorina; species Diaphorina citri. Next base: position 13,231 of record NW_007379518.1, read on the forward strand.
GTAGAAACACACTACTATCACGTCAGTGAGCTCACGTGCGGTGATAGTAGTGTGGCTGTCCTGAACGAAATTGACTACGATATTATGGGACAGCTTTGAACTACATCTTTCTGACTTCCCCATGAGCTCACGTGACGTGATAGTAGTGTGTTTCTTCTTTTATGCCAGCTAAGCACGCTTAGGCCGTTGGAACGTGTGTGGCGGAAAAGTATCTATCAAAGTCCTGAGAATAGCGAACTCTTTTTGAGCTTTTTCAAAGTTTTGACGTTAAATAGCGGGCGAACCGTACATTTCTCGAGATCCGGCCCGCGGACACTATTGATCATCATAAATTATCGAAGTTGTCTGCAAAATTTGAGCGACCTAGGGCCAAAGGTAAAGTCGTGAGAAGCGCTAGTGCCTTTTGACCGCCCTAAAAAGCGCAACTTTGGTCCGGAATAACGGCCGAACCGTACCTTTTGGAAACAGGACCCAAGGACATTTTTGATCTACATAATTTATCAAATCTCTGTGCCAAGTTCGAGCGACTTTGGCTGAAATTTAAAGGCCTGAGAATTGCGAACTCTTTTTGAGCTTTTTCGAAGGTTTGGCGTTAAATAGCGGCCGTACCGTACATTTCTCAAGATCCGGCCCGCGGACACTTTTGATCGTCATGAATTATCGAAGCTGTCTGAGGAATTTGAGCGCTAGTTCCTTTTTAGCTTTTTCTCTGTATAGGCCTAAACAGCGGAACTTTGGTTCTTTCTCAGGAGTGTGCCTCCAACGTTGGCCACCTCCGCGAGTCCCTCGTCCTCGTCCTACCATTGGCCCGCCTCCCCCATTCTGCCCCCCATCAGCTCAAGGACCCCCCACCTAGTTCCCGAACCTTTGCAGCCCTCCTCGAGTAGCTGAGACGAAACCTGGGACAAGGAGAGACGCCTGAGTTCTGCCCTGTAACTCTCTGGCGCGCTCTCTGATTTGTTGTTGAAACTATTACTTGGTAAGTAGATAAGTCTAAAAGAGTGATGGTGGATTTCACCAACCTTCTTTCCAGCCGCAAACAGTCCGTTAGCTTACCTCAAGGGTCTCTAGTCAAGCCTTGCCTTTAAGGGCACCAAGTGAGACCTAGCCCTTAGGGGCACCAAGTAAAGCCTGGCCCTTAAAGGTTGTTCAATAATACCAGATCTACTCAACTTTTCAGCATAGGACATAGGTGAAATATGTACATAGGTGACTTCAATCTATAACTTTAGAATGTTTCCAACTTTTCTCCCACAAATGTACCCTCACCTTAGGTTAGACTGCGGGAATTTTTAGCCCTATTCCAGACGTATAATGATAGATTGAAGATTCTGTAACTTTATGAAGGTCCATCTTGACTAGGTAGGTTGAAATGAAGTGAAGAAGTATATGTTTATCACTTCAACCTACCTATTCCAGACGTATAAACAAGATATATATTCTCCATATTTCTTTAGTATTTCCATTCTTCTTGTGTACGTACATTTTATTTAAATCTACAAAAGCTCTACTCTACCCATTGTAATACAATGTATTTTTTTGGTGTTAGATCGTAAGTCGGTGTTAAATGTTACCTCCCATTTTTACTTTCCTTGTCCTACTTATATTAGGGAAAGTTTTTTTTTTTTTTATGTCCCTCCTGGAAACCCCTTTACGTGTGTGTGATGAAATAGTAATACTAATATGTATCTGTGTTAAATGTTGTTTTATGTACATCATCTTAAAGTCTTACATACTTAGGTTCTATAAAACAAGTACGCTACCTGTAAGTAAGTTGTTACCTATAGGTACCTACTATTGAAAAATTAAAATACTCCTATATTCTAGTCATCCTCTGAAAGTTGTGATTAAGGGAAAGCTCTTAAACTTTTTGGCTGTTTGAGAAAATTGGAGGCTTTTATATAAGAAGGACCTAACTTGAGCCCTTAACACGATAACACGCCGATAACATTCGCCCCGGGCGGAAAAATGTCTTTTCTAATGACGATTGTTATTAAAAATCAGTTTCCAAATAATTATTTTAATATTCCCATTATTCTTCAAGATTTTTTGTAAAGTTCTCCCAATACTTTTCAATAGTTAATGAGAGTCAAAAATTTCAAAGCTGTTTTATTCAAAACCCAAAGTTCGTCTAGGGCACCTTGCCCTTAATTAATAAAACTTCAGAATCAGTTTCCAAATAATTATTTTAATATTCCCATTATTCTTCAAGATTTTTTGTAAAGTTCTCCCAATACTTTTCAATAGTTAATAGTTAATGAGAGTCAAAAATTTCAAAGCTGTTTTATTCAAAACCCAAAGTTCGTCTAGGGCACCTTGCCCTTCGTTAATAAAACTTCTCAATTAGTTTTGCGGAGTTTCAAGTCTGGGCCGCAAGTTTTCGGAGACGGAATTTCATTTAACTAATTTGCTGATCGAATACGGACCCATGTACCTACGTGTGTGTGATGAAATAGTAATACTAATATGTATCTGTGTTAAATGTTGTTTTATGTACATCATCTTAAAGTCTTACATACTTAGGCTCTATAAAACAAGTACGCTACCTGTAAGTAAGTTGTTACCTATAGGTACCTACTATTGAAAAATTAAAACACTCCCATATTCTAGTCATCCTCTGATAATTTTCTTTTTCGAAGGTTTCTCTTCTCTACCTTTCTCTCTCTCTCTCTCTCTCCCTCCTTCCCCTCCCCTTTATCTCTCCCTCTCGCTTCTGTTTGTACTCATTTGATTTATTTATTTTTTGCTTTCAAAGATATCGCATTTTCCCACTATAAAAATCGACCTAACTTTTTTTAAAAAAAAAAACTTAAAAAAAAGTATGTTTACTACCTAAATTCTAAAAAAAAAAAAAAAAAAAAAAAAAAAAAAAAAAATTTCCCAAAAAGGAGTAAAATTAGCTTTGTAGCAGATTTTCTTTTCATTTGTAAAATTTTTTGGTAAAGGAAGTGAAAAATTCTAGCCTTGACAAAGGTATGAGATACAAATACAAAACTTTGATATTGTCGCTTCAAAGAAAATTTTTCCTTTAGGAAAAAGTTAAGCTGGGCCTTCCTTATTTGTCTAATCCCATTTGAGCGAGCCTTACCTGTGTGGATGAATTTTGTATACTTTCGACCAAGAATGAAAATAGATAGAATATATAACAATAAAGATGTCCACACACTGTCACCATGTTTGAGACA
>NW_007379518.1:17425-19468 GCF_000475195.1 Diaphorina citri
TTTTTTTTTTTTTTTTAAGAGGTTTGACAGAGGGAACTGTAACTGCTATGGTCTTATCGTCCCGAAATCGAAGAGAGAAGGAGGACAGGATAGGAGAAAGCCAGCCGTTCCGAGAACGAACATTATCCCATCAGGATGAAGTCCGCCCCGGGCGGGAATCGAACCCGCGGCCTAGCGCTTACAAGGCATACGAGATAAAGTTTAATAAAAATTCAATGTTTCCGAAAATATAATTCTTATTTAAATTTTTTACACCTTGTCTTGTTATATTTTTTTGTCCAAAAATTCCGTTTCAGCTATGAATATTTTCCTACTGTATATTTCGATCCCACACCAACAAGGGTTAATCATAATAATCATTCAAAAAATTTAAAGGGTTAAAGTTAAGAAAATTCAAAGGGTTAAAGTCAACAACACTTATTTCTGCGATTTTCTTCTGTTGAGACCAATCCGCAAAAGGAAAAGGTTTATAATTCAAAAATTTCAAAGAGTTAACGTCAAAAAAACTGGCATAAACAATGAATAATTTTTTTCACCGATTTCCCACTGTCCAAACCACAAAGGGTTAACCAGCCAAAGGGGTTAAGTCGACAAGCATGAACTTGAAATCAGAACTTTGGTGAAAAGTCACTCATTCTACAATCTGCTCTATTTCCCACTGTCCAAACCACAAAGGGTTAACCAGCCAAAGGGGTTAAGTCGACAAGCATGAACTTGAAATCAGAACTTTGGTGAAAAATCACTCATTCTACAATCTGCTCCCTTTCTTCAGTTCTCGTGGTGATTTCGAAAGAACCACACCCCTTCTCGTGTCTTGTCTATCTTTTTGCGACCTTTTCTTCAGTTTGCTAATAACTTTTAGTGAACCTTGGTAATTTCAGTGTCATTTCTGTAAAATACCTACCAGTGTAACCTTTGTGATTTTTCTAATATCAAAAGTCGAGTCGTTTTTGTGAAATATCAGTATAACCCGTGTGATGTGTCCAATCTCAAAAGTCGAGTCGTTTTTGTGAAATACCTACCAGTATAACCCGTGTGATTTGTCTAATCTCAAAAGTCGTGTCATTTTTGTGAAATACCTGTCTAGTACCTACTGAGAACAACATTCAAGGGGTTTTGAGCAGTTTTGCGTTCGCTTTGTTTAGGGCCGTAAAACTCCGTGGGGAAAAGAGGAAACATTTTAAGTTTTTGTGAAGAAGATTTTGTCTCCAGGTAAGCTTTTGTATTGTTCATCTTCCTTTCGCATGTTTTCATTATCTAAAGAAATGGGTGTGGTCAATACATTGCATGCAAATTTCTACCCTTTTGATCTGAAAAAACGAGTAAAAGCCGTATTTTTTTCTTGTGGGAGTTTTACGCGTTACCAACAAGTTGTTTTTTAGTTGGTGGGTTTCACCGATGACTTAATCAGAGATTTCACTAATGGGAGACTTTTTAATCATCCAAAAAGGAGTTTTTAATGATCCAAACAGGAGTTTTCAAAAAAATCCTCCTTCTTAGATCACTAAAAACTCCCTTTTGGTTAATTAAAGACTCCTTTTTCGAATTATTGAAAACTCCCTTTTGGGTGATTCAAAGTTCTCCCATTAGTAAAATCTCTCATTAAGTCAGTGGTAAAATCCACCATCAGTGTGAAAGGACAATGGGGATGGGCTTTGGGAGTGAATAAAAGGGTTTCAGGATGGGTTAGTAGATTGAGTGTGAAGGTATAATAGGGATCGGGTTGGGTTAGTGGATTGGGAGTGAATATTAGAGGGTTTAAGGATGGGTTAGTAAGCGTGCGCCTGGACAAAGTTAGACTTGACTGCTGCCAGAGATGGTATGGACCCCGCCTCATATTTCCCTTGACATGCCAGAGCGTTGGCCTGCGAAAATAAATGGTACAGGGGGTGCGAAGCGTGTTTACAAGCAGAAGAAAAAAAGACATCTAAACTAGGAGTTCCAAAACGTGTTTTAGAACTAAAATCAGACAAAACGAATTATTTTCTTTCCTTTCAGGTAAGGAAGGTAATGAAAATTTACTAGTACATAAGTTAGCAAGCA
>NW_007379518.1:20624-22905 GCF_000475195.1 Diaphorina citri
AAAAAAAAAGCCCCTAAAAAAAAAAAAAAAAAAAAAAAAAAAAAACAATTAAAAAAATGAAAAAAGAAAAAATAATAGGTAGCTAACTAGTTCAAAATTAACTTTTCTTGACAGCAGCGAAAACACGCTGAATACACCATTTCCAAACGGAACAATGAAGTTGAGCAATATTGCCCGTGGTTGGTACCCGGATGGGTGAACATCTGGGCAATCGCATGCGCCCCAAAATAGCTTAAAGCACGTTATGTCTCACACATGTTTTTTTTTTTTTTTTTTTTTTTTTTTTTTTTCTCTCAGAGAACGCTCCGAGACCGTTCGGGCATAGTCCCCAAACATTCTCAGAGGTTAAACATCACTTCATCATGAGATGGTAAACCCGGGCCTAAAGTCGTGGGGTGCGAATAAGGTCTATGATAAAGTAAAGAGGTTAATAGATATTAGATAGAGATACAAGGTAAAGGTTAAGAATAGGTTCATAATGAAAACTTAACAAACAACGAATGACAAATAAAATTGGATAAGGTTTAAATTTTTCAATGACAAATATTATTTTAAATCATCTTCGGCGCGAATGACATAAAACATTAAAGCGCCTAAAAAAAAATAAAACTAGTTTAAAATTAACTTATCTTGACAGCAGCGAAAAGGCGAAAACACGCTGAATACACCATTTCCAAACGGACCAATGAAGTTGAGCAATATTGCCCGTGGTTAGTACCCGGATGGGTGAACATCTGGGCAATTGCATGCGCCCCAAAATAGCTTAAAGCACGTTATGTTGTGTCTCACACATATTTAAATCAATATTGAAATTTTGCAATGTGAAAATATAGTGCTTAGTTCCTTTAATTTCAGGAAGGAACTTCGGCTTGAAGCAAATTAAAATCACAAAGCAAGATACAATATTAATCCAAACTACAGGTCGCGAGTTCCATTCCCGCCCGGGGCGGATTTTATCCTAAACAGATAAGGTTTGGGTGTATTAAAAAATGAGTAACTCAAAATATCTTGAGAATGGTTTTGATTTTTGAAAACCGCTAAAACACCTGTCTCAGTATATTCAGGGGGAAACATTTTCTTAGTTTCATTTTATTATAATCAGGGGCGGCCCCAGGGGGGTCAACTTTGAAATCTTAAATGAGAAGCCCCCAACTTTTAACACAAAATAAGAAAGACCTTGAAACCTTAAAAAATACAGTAGGTGTGCACTACAATAACAACATAACGATCTAAAAAGCAAAAAAAACAAAGAAATAAAAAATAAAACTAAAGAAACAAACGCAAATGATACTTTTCTTCAAAAATATATAACATATATTTTCTCAATTGATTTTAGAACAAAAAACAACATAAAATTTGAATCTGCAAAGAGTGTAAAAATAAATAAAATAATAATCGGTTGCTCGAATACATTACCAAGAAGGAGGTTTCCTAGAAACTAATAAAATAATTTTGAAGAGGGATTAACAAAAAATAAAATATTTAAAAGCAAGGATAGCGCTCTAAACAAAAAAATATGGCCGGGGGAAAAATATGTAGGGAGATAAAATTTCATCTGGATTTCTTTAACATTTCATTTGTAGCCATTTTCGGCTCATTTTTTTATCACACCAAAAAGTAAATAAAGAAGAAAAACAAACAAAAAGTGCTATCAAAAGAGCTTTTAAATGCTGACTTTTCTTACTTTTCTTAGAATTTCTTTAAACAATGCTTCCAAAAGGACTATTTTATAGGACTATTTTTGCTTTTTTAAATAAATATTTTTGTACTATTTCGTTTAGGACAATAGTTACACACAAAGCAACTACTAGGTGAATCTAATACGCTAAAGCATTACAGTAGGGTATTGGTAAAACATAACAACCTTACACTTAAAGGTAACAATACTAAAATAACAATCATAGGAAGCTAGTGCTAGTACAGTTAACAACAATAAATAATCCGACTCAAAGTGAAATAAAAGATATCCTGTGTGAATTTGCAAAATTTCAATCCATTCTGGATTTTTTCCCTTTTTTAATGTTCTGGGATGCCCCATAAAATAAACAAAGTTGATAATTTCCGGTAACCAAGGGCCAAAAGTTCGGCCTCAAAAACAAAGCAACTCGCAATATATGACTTTTCAGCCAGCATACTGAATAACGTATAACGCCTACCTTAAAAAAAAGACCTATAAATCCTATCCTTACAACTTACAAACATAAATAACAAATAGTGTTGAAGAAAAAAGCTAGTATTTTAAATACCTTTATATTAAATACCTTAAGAAAACGACCATATA